>NW_022726429.1:967430-985265 GCF_011630105.1 Anneissia japonica
CTACAGAGGGAGCTAGCAAGGACAATTAAAAGCTGGGAGAAAAAGTTTACTATTCTACAGAAGAGGTAAGAAGTTTGCAAATAGTGTTTAGTCATTTGGCACAAGGTATATATTGAATGAGTATTAATTCTCATTTAGGACTGCATAATCTTATAGCATAGGTAGAAAGAGAGCAGCATAGCTTAGTTTGTTGATCTGACGAAGGTTCATGTGTTTCACCAAGCTCCTCTTCTTGGCTACGTTCATACACACCATCTAAGGGCTAGCAGGTTCCAGATTAATGACATACGCCCTCACCATTGCGTTCATATAAGATAATCCCTGATCCAATTATCAAGATGATGACGGTGGCATCACTGGTCTATAAGAAATAGGAAATGCATACCGTACCCGCGCGAATAAGCACCAGGGCGCTTTAAATATTTTTTGCCCTTTTTAAGGGACGCTTATGAAAACAAAGTGGAAATTGAGAGGGTGCTTATGGAAAGATATGAAAATTGAGGGGGTTCTTCTGGGAACTTGGAAAATTCAATGGGCGACTTTTTAATGGAAATAATTATATAAGGACATCCGAAAACCAAAGGTTATGAATGGTTCTGGTGCAGAAAACGTAATCGTCCAGAGAGCATGGCTCGTGACAAGAATTCTGTGAGTTTCAAAAGCAGATGAAATTAGGGGTGGTGGTGTTGTATAAGCTTGTTGGCCATCTGCCGATTGAGATTAGCAGGATCATTGCAAGGCTTCTTGCAAACTAACATGAAAACATGCTAAAGGTGCAAATGGTCGAGAAGTAGACAAATGTAAGAAGAGAAAAGTCCAGGGAGCTTTTATCTGTCCAGGATGAAATATCCTAATTTTGAAATTGACATAAGAAGAAAATGTGAATCCACTCTGCAACTGAAATCATGCCAACCACAATCTTAGCATTAGTTAGATTATCGTTTGCTAAAAAATTAATCACAAGATATACTGTTTAAAAAAATAATAATCACAGAGGGGCGCTTATTCAAACGGGGCCTCGCCTGTGTACGGTACATCTGATTGGTTAATGATAGAAATGAGGTCAACTTGCTAACTGATAGCGCACACTAACCGATAGTGTATCCAATTCCTTGGAATGATTAGAGCTAACCAATAGGGCGTTCTCACACATGCGCCAATGGTTAATGCGCCCCTGCCTTACCGCCTCTAGCTACAGGCTTAACATCGGCGTTGGTTCCAGCTGCTCCTTGCCCAAGGTTCGGTTGGTAGAACCAAGTCTTCGGACAAAGACTTAAAATGGAGGTCCAGTGTATACATCTGGCTCATGTGCACTTTAAAGAACCCAAGCTGCATCTTTCGGAAGAGTAGGTGGGTATCCCAATGTTATGGTTCTTTTCAGCCCCTGTCGTTGTGGAATGATGTGAACATGTATCTACCATGAAGCACCTATTTATGGCTGCTAGGTAGTCACGGACCATGGCCATACGCAATTCAGCACAATGACGCTGTAAGTTATGGGTTATTCTCCTACCTTTACCTTCTATTTATTTTTCCTTTTTTCTATCTGATTGCTTTTATACTTATGTACTCTCTTAACTTTATAATTTTTTGTTCTGTTTGTTGTTCTCAGTATGCACGCCATCAAAGATGAGAGTTACCTACGACAGACTCTTCAAAAACAGTCAGCAATGCTTCACCATGCTTCTGTACAGTATTCGGTAATAATAGTTTTTCACACACAGTATTATTATTATTATTATTTACTGGATACTGCTTCTGTAAAAACTTCCTAGAGCTGCAATCCATCCTTTTTTATTTGAATCCACTTTATCTTGTCATTTGCGAGCATCCTTAGCTCCCTTAGTCTACAGATTACAGATACTGTATTGATTATCACATTTGGAGAAACACTTCCACTGATTTATTATTTTGTGTTTATGTTTTGACTTTACCAATAGGCTGCCAAATACATGAGTCTTGAGCTGTAGTCTTAGACCTATATGTTTTCGTAAAAAAAAAAAATTGGTTTGAACATTGCCACCTTGTACATAGCTGATTTTGATGTGAAAGTATATTTTTTAGAATAACATATTCAAAATAATAATTAGACTAATAAATACAGTAAAACTCTTGGAACATCCCCAATCAGGGGACACCCTGTTAAGGGGATACTTTTCAGAGTGGAAATATATATTTCAGCACTAACGCCAACTCTATGATGTGAATTTTTAAACGGCCATACTGCTACTCTTATAGTATTAAGCAATCTTATCAATTTTAGCCCTTAACCATTGGATTTATTTATTTTTTTTCTTTTATTATGCAGTTGCTGTGTGTATTATTATTATTACTATTTTTGTTATTACTACAGTATTATTATTATTTGTTATTGTTGGAATTTTCCTAAATGGTGGCATATGTGTTAGTTGTTGATTTTCATTGGTGCACAGTTGGCGCGGTGACTTTGCGCAATTCCTGTTTGTGCTGCTGTAATTGCCGAAATGACTAGATGGGTCCGGTGCCACTGTACCAGTGTTTGAATTTTTCTCAAACTTGTTGAGCAGTTTCGTGTTTGAACACCATGATTATTCCTTGTCATTTAAGTTTCTGAATTGTCATGGCCTTGTGTAGATTTATTGTCTGAATGAAGTTTTTTGACTTGCTGCCATATGTTGGTTTGATAGATTGTTTATAAACAGTAGCATACATTCGGTGATGGGGTTGATTGATTGAGGTCATTGTTTATTTAGTCAGTAAATGTAATAATTGCGAATAGAATTTAATAGCCTTTTATTTGTTTATTTGGTAGACTACACCATTTTTCAAAGGATTTGATTTATTGTATATGTTAACATATCATACTAACATACTCACATAAGAATGTATAATACATACTCCCATCGTGTTGGGATTCAATATTTGACATTAATTATGTCAACATCAGGTAACATACTCATCACATCATTTTTCTCTCCTCTTCCCTTGTAATTTTCCTTTACTCCACCTCAAAAATGCTTGTGTGATTGTAAATTTCCTATCTATCAGGTTCATGTACATCGTGCCCGAGGCAGTACATCAAGCCTGCTCAGGGCTGGACGCTGCACGTCTTAAACTATGGTGTGGTGGACCTTTCATATTATTTCTCCATATTTCCACCCTTCCTGTTAAGCTCCTATAATTTTATCGGAGTCCAGACCCAGAACCAATACATTGATACATAAAAATAATGTCACTGAATATACTTCTGTTATCTGTTCTACATGACCTGATATAGTGTGATTTATTAATATTCATTCCATAATATGTAATACCCCGAACAAAAAAAAAGTGTCCTAATGGGAAAATCCAAGGGTGTATACCACTTGCTAATTTTTTTTTATCGTAGGTAAGTTGACCAAAAACTTATGAATTATTCATTAGAGTGTCTGAGGGCATTACTAGCACATGCGTAATTATTCATTAGAGTGTCTGAGGGCATTACTAGCACATGCGTAATATCACTTCGCTGAACCTACTGTATTTCGCTGCAGTCTTTCGACTGCAACCAAAACAAAGGAAAAAACAACCTGGTGATAACTGTTTACATACTGTAAATGTCTCTTCCTTTATCGTCCCTCCACGTAGGGGTTGGTTTTATGTGAACAGACACACCACATAAAGGAAAACGCTTACACTGCATTGCATGATATTGTCATTTAATCAATGACGATAAATAAAGTTTAGAAAAACAGTACAACAAATAGGACGGCACTTGACACATAAAATCAACTAAAATGCTGACCCTACAACAAATTATGCAAATTGTATTTTGACCATCTGGAACTAAAAAAGGGTTATCTAATAGCCTCATAGGCTATGCTTGGAGTTGCACTGGAATAAAAATACATAAGCATCAAATGTAATAACTAATACAGTATATATTTTGTAACATGAAATAGTAATAATTAAAAGTATATATGACAGTATGTGAAGACTGGGTGTCAGAAAGGGCAGACTCGTCGACTCAGACGATGGAGCACTCAGAAGATGAGTTAGAAACTATAACCTCGTCGACTCAGACGATGGAGCACTCAGAAGATGAGTTAGAAACTATAACACTCCATGCTTTTGTTCTGTATGGCGTCCTTACTTTAGTTTTTTTTTTTAATTTAAATTATATTAAGTCTGTATGTTATCCGCCCGTATCGTGTTCAATGCCTGGCAATCCTTTATTTTTATGTATATGAATAATGACAGACCCAAGTTCAGAGTTAAATAATTTACCCAAAAGTCACAGCTATCCAGCTCACCATAAGGATTCTTTAATATAAAGATTCTATGCCTGGTTTTTACGATTTAGGCTTACTAACTTTTTTCCAAAAATTAATAAGACTAATATAATAATGTTTCCACATATCATATAAGAATGATAAGAAGTTTAGATCAAATCAAATCAAATGAACATTTATTTCTTTCACAATATAACAATAAAAAATATATAATTTTTTAACAAATATCTAAGGTATTATATGTATATACACTATTTTAGTAAATATAATTTAAATTGAAAGAGGCATGTGCCCTGTAAGTAAAATTAATTGGAAACAAATTCCAATTAAAACTTGTGATGGGCTAGCCAGATAATATATTATAGTAATAAGTAAATATATAATAAAGAAGAACTAAAAAGACATATAAACATAGAGGAAGCACAATTAATTGATGTAAAAGATAAATCAATAAAAGACACGACTGACTAAGTATTAAATTAATTATAATTTGAAAGAAGGTATTTTTTTAATTTGTATGAGAAAAGTTTACTTGTGGAGGACAGTGTTATATTGTTAGGAAGATTGTTAAATAATTTAGTACCGCTGTAACGGATATTGTGTTGTATTTGAGTGAGTTTTGGTTGAGGTAAATGAAGTTCATGTGAGGCTTAAGAGTTAGGTTTAAAATTACAGGAAAAATTTGAGGGAAGGTTGGAATGTATATAATCATAAACAAAAATACATTGCTGGAGTTTGTTGATGTCGTGAATAGTTAAAAGATTGAGATCAGAAAATAAACAATGTGTATGGGCTAAACGTGGTGCATTATACACATCTAGATGTGTATAAGAGACAGCCTCTTCCCTTGTAATTTTCCTTCCCACACAATATTGCAATAGCTAATAAACGGAAGAATAAGAGAACAATAAATATTACGGAGAATATGTAAGGGTAAATATAAAGACAGACGATAAAGAATACCTATGTTTTTTGAAATTTTAGTTTCTGTTCCCTTTATATGAATTTTGAAGTTCAATTCCTGATCAATTTCAACTCCAAGAAATCTAGTATTTTTCACAAGGGGGATTATTTGGTCACCGATTATTATTGCCTCGGCCTTTAAAGTATGCAGTATTATACTATGTTAGGGCACATAGAAAAAAATTATTAGATTATCACTCTTTTTTAAAAATAAAAAAGTGATGAGGTCTTTTTTTTTAAAACCCAAACAATAGGATATTGCTTTTTTTATATAGAGAGGGAGGGACTGTTTTTATTTGGCAAGAATATTGTAAATATTGTATAAAAAGTAGTTTAATTTTATGGTTTTTTAAAAGAAAATATATTTCCAGTCGCAAAATTGCATTTGTTTCTTTATGCTGTTGAAAAAAATGATGTGGCAAAAACAATTTTTGTTTTTCCATCCCGAATCAATATTTCCCAAATTTTTGACATTGGCGGGAGTGATAATATAATAATTATTTTTATGTGCCCTTAACAAGTGTAGGCTATGGAGAGGAAAGCTAGGCTCAGGCTAGAAGTAGTATATAATATATGACCTATGCTAGGCCCTATTTATTTGTCCTGTTTACTGTATTTTAATGTAAGCTTGCTTATAATTTATTACAGCATATACCACAGAGGTAGGCCTACTACAGGAAGCATCACCTCCTCACACATGAATCCCACCGATAATCCAACCTTAGCTCCCCGCAACCTGAAAAAGCTGCAGTGAAATAAGTTCAGCGAAGTGAGATTGTGCATGCGCTAGTAATGCCTTCAGACACTAATGAATAATTCATGAATTTTTGCTCAACTTACCTACGGTAAAAAAATTCGCATACCACTTAGTCATGAAGCTAAAGTTGGTGGCATAGTTGAATAGTAATCGAAGGTTGTGAGTTACTGTATAATCTCGATAGGGATATATACTTTCTTAAATATTTTGACTTTTTAAGAAAACAGCATTCTTAGGTCAGTAATTACTATAAACACATTGCTATTAAATATACTAAAAAAATATATATATTAAATATATTAAAAAACTAAAAATTCTAGTTTACAATCTTGTTGGACTATCTGAGCATGGGCTGAGGAGGGTGTGCGGGCACCCTCTCTTCTCCCACAATGGCAGAAAATTAGTTCCACTAAGCAGGTTAAAATATTAACAATAACCAGTAAGTATTCATTGGAATAAGAATTTAGTTCCACATTCTTGGAGTTCCGCATTCTTATTTTTCATACCCACACAGATCAGAACCCGCCTACACCCTGCAATAGTTATTTACTTATTATGACCTTGCTTATTAGAGTACATACAGGAATCTGGTTAATGTTGTAAGCTCTAGTGTATCATAGCATACCCACCATTAGAAGAAGATTTATTAACTGTGATTTATTAATTTAATCCTATGGGTTAGATTTAGGAATTCTGAAGACATTGATCATAACAACATAGCTAGAAGACTACAAGCATGTCTTATTCTCATCGTAGCATAAAATAACCACAGATATTTATAAGGCATTATCAAGTAACCACTCCATTGGATGATTAATGCCTAAATTGCATAGAAAAGTAACTATAGTAAGGAACAATGCAGGGGTCCTGAAGTTGGAAGACGTCATTTATAAGAGATCTGTTTACACAATATTTCTTAGCATGTCTAATAATATTTTGCACTAACTTCCAGGAGACAAATAATAGTAAAGGAGTATCCCGCAAATTGCGGAAATATCCCAGAATATTGGGGGATGGGTTATTCTCCGGGAGATTTGTTCAGTTGCGTGAATGTCACCTCAATATTTCTGGGTACATTCCTGCAATTTGCGGGATACGTGACACCCCTGACAATGTAAAATAAACTCTCAGTCTACTCTCAATACAGTTCAATACAGTCTGTCAAGACAGAGTTAATCTTGGTTTTTGTTTTTATAAGAAATATACTAAAGTACAATGCCGCTTAAGATTGTGTCCACCAAATTACTATCTATTGAGCCACTAGACAGCTTTCCAAATACAAGTAACATAAGGGAACAAATGTAAATTACCAACCTCCTAGTTACACTAGCACTAAGACATGAATAAAAAAATTCTACAAATCAGCAGATTACAAAAATATTCCTTCCAATAGCTTAATATATATTATTATTTTTAATTATAATGATGCCAAGAAACTGTGAAATTAAGAATATACTTTTATTCTATATAAAATGACACAAATTACATGTACTTGGTTATATATCTGCATGCATAAAATATTTGAAATTGGCACATTAAAATTGTTTGTAGTTATTGTTATGTTTAACATCAAGTTTACAGTATCTCTTTTTTATTCTCTCTTTCTCAAATTCTGTAATCAGTTTTTTTTTGGGTTTTTTTTGGATTTTTTATTTTAGGCTGACACACCCATGGGTATTATACCAGCCCCTCAGCTTCCTCCAAACAGCCCAATGAAGGCACCAACATTTCCATTGGTAAGTTGTTTACTGTACATAGTCACTTGCCTGTATATAATGATTTGTCTACTTTCAAGAATTTTTATTGTAAATTTAACAGGCTAATTGTTTACGTAAGAATAATAAATTAATTTTTGTATATGTTCAGTGTACATTTATTCAGAAATTTCACAACAAATTACATATTACAAATAATAATACTTTACTTAATCATTATTATGCTTAATTATTATTAATTATTTTGTTGTCATTACACTTCATTATTCATTAATATAACTTAATTGTTAGACTAAATTATCATACTTTATTCTACAATATTTTAATGATATTATACATTTTTATTATTTGTATGTATATTTTATTATTATAAAGTAGGTATTCATTATACTTCGATTAGTATTCTTTGTATTATTATACTTTATTAACTATTTAATGCTCATTTTTTTCTTTTATTCTTTTATCAGCCTGGAATTGGTAGACAAGGTGCTAATAATAATGTGAGGGACTTCATGACACCATTCACAATGTCGCCCCCACCTGGCAGAGGTGTTGAACTTTTTGCTACTGGAGGTATGAAATGTATTGAAACTAAATGATAATTATTCTAATGATCAGTTATAAATTTTATTGTGATTTTCATTTCTTTTTTTTTTTTTTGCAGTGTAAAACATGTACCAATGTTTAAAAATTTGGCATCAGAATATAAAACAGTATAAGTACAGATGAACATGTACAAGGACCTAAAAATAATAAATGTTGTCATGTATAACAAGTTATATGGACATTTATGTGGCAAAGACAAACCAAACCACTCACTCCTTACAAAAAATCTGTTTAGTTATTGATACAGGGTAAAACAGTAAAATGAAGGAAAAAAACTATAAAAGAATCATTTAAATCCAAAATTTCGTTATGAAATTACAGGAGTTTAAACATGCACCTGTTTAAAGAACAGTATTTAAGAAATCAGCCTTTACAGTTTATTATTTCTCAGGCAGAGACCATCACCAAATCATGATGTTTTAACATAAAAAAAATGTGAAAATAACAACATAGCATGACATATATACATGTATCAATGTCAGTTTATAAAGAAATGTTTAGAATTCAAAATGTTGACATTCCAATATGTTTGGGCCATAACCTCCATTTGCGAAGAGTGACTGGTTTGGCTTGTCTTCACCACATATTTTATTCATTTCATTTAAATATTTAGAAAAAAAGAAACGCATCCTAAAAGCAACAATAAGTATTTATGGTTGTCGGGGAAAGTTGCATGTTGTGTATGGTTGACTCAAGATGATCTGGATGCCGTAGTTCATTGGTGCTCTCAGAATGAATTAAACATCAGTGTTAAGAAGTGTTCTGTTATGCGCCTAACTCGGTCACCTAATCATTCAACTAACTGTATTGAATATACCATTGGTTCTGAAATATCGCATCATGTTTTGTGTATGAAATAATTGGGGATTACCTTTAATTCAAAACTTGATTGGGGGACCACGTATTTTCAGTTAAGTCTAAAACAGCAAAAATTTTTAGATCCAATGATCCTTTTGTTATTACTAAACTGTATAACATATCAGTAGGCCAATTATGGAATATGCAGTTCCGGCTTGGTATCCAAAACCGGAAGGTCACCTACAAGCGTTAGAACAGACCCAACGGAGAATGACAAGAGCATGCTTTCCGGCCCGCAAGGGTGAACTATCCTATGTACAAAGACTTAAAATCCTACGTCTCACTTCAGATGAAAATCGATTTAAACATCTCTCTTTTTCTTTCATTTCAAAATCTTTCTATGGTATATTTTCCCTCGATATCTTTAAATACATTACTATCAACCCTAGACACTCATATAATAAGTTTATTCATGCTTATTCTTGTACTAATACTTTTAAGTTTTCTATATTTAATTCCTTTCCTCGTACATGGGTTTTTTTATTTATTATTTGCATAATTTTGTTTGGCTTAAGTGTAATGTGTTGTTCGTTATTGTTTTTCCTCTTATATTTGAGATTTTAATGCAATTATATATGTAAAATTTGATGTCATATCCTGTTATGGGCCACGTATGTTGCCGTTTGATTTTTGTCATATAAAAAAAAAAATAGTCAGGGCCGACCAAAAAAAAAACAAAAACATAAAATCATTTATTTTCTCATGTGAAAGGGTCAAATAACAATCAATTTTATACAAAATGTATTGAAACAATTCAAGTTTAACTGATGTAAAGACAATAACAATAACTGAAAATCTTTGATTTTAGTGGTGATAGAATTTGGCGGTGTTTTTGCACCGCAAGTTTAAAATGTTGTAAAGTAAACTAAATCCTTGCCGAGCCCTGTGGCGTATCTAGGGGAGGATGTGAGGGGGTACACCCCCCCAAACGTTACTCGCATCCTCCCCCCAGTCATCCCCCAAAAATCATGGTCATGTAGTTAAAAATCCCCTAAAATCACCATATTTTGCGAATTAGCGCCCCTCAACTGATCATCGAGCCCTTTCCCCCCCCATACGCAACCCCACTTCAAGGCTTCTAGATACGCCTCTGGCCGAGCCACTGAGCTCGTATGGGCTCCTTATCCCCAGTTTCAAGTAGAGTGAAGCGGATGAGAGTGTAATGCTTCCCCTGGGTCTGATGCTGATCCATAGTTACCCCAAGAAATTTACTGGTATCATTGGTACAGCTGGGTGCAGAAGCAATGTAGATAAAGTGCCTTGCTCAGGACACATGCGAAATACCCAGTGAAGGATTGAAATGTTGTACTACCATATTATTTTCTTTATACCAAGTTTTGACCTGATATAAACATATTTATTTTCTACATAGAGTCACAGATTCTAGACCCAGAAGATGATACTGACATTGAAGGAATGACAGGTATTTTACCATTACCTACACCCCCTCCACCAAAGTAAGTAACCTCAAGAGTTCCATAATAAAGGGAGACTTTTTTATTCCTTGTTTTCCATATTAATTTTTTTAAAGATTATCGGAGGAGGGCAGAATAAAAATTAAAATAAAATTTTGTTTACTTCTTTAGCAAATAGTTTTGCTAAAATCATCCAGACGGAGAAGAAAATAAAAATAAAATTTTATTGGTAAATGTAAAATAGGATGGTTAAATGCTTCAAATTTATATAATTAGGAATAAATATACATATTTTATCTTCTGTGATTTCAAGGCAGCGGAGGGTGGAATAAAAATAAAGAAAAACTTCTATGTTTTTCTGAAATTTCCAATTTTTCGTGGCGGCAGGTGTGCTAATTGACCAAAAATAAAATTTTATTTTTATTCGAAATCATCAATATTTGCAGTCGGCGGGTTCGCTAAACAAGGTATAAAAAAAGTCTCGCCTAAACTACAGCAATCACTTCATAATGTGCATCTCTGCCTTGTGCCAGTAATGGAAAAAAAATACACGTTTTTGACCTTTTCGCCCCAGAATTTCATCACCTTTTCCTTAAGCTGTGTAGCGCCACCAAGTTTTGTGATGATCAATGTATTAGTCTCTGCATAATTCTTAATAATGTGATATTTTCTGAATTTCCGTGACCTTAACCTTCCACCCCAAAATTTCATCACCTCTTCCTTAAACTATGTAGCACATCCAAGTTTTATGATGATCATTTCATAGTCTCTGCTTAATCCTTAATAATGTCATATTTTTTTTTATTTCTGTGACCTTAAAGTCCCATTATCGGCAAAATTTCAGTTGTTAAGAAAAATCTGATTTTTATATATGTTATGAAGATTTATAATTATAAAACGAAATTGATAGTTTAACTGAATTTAGACATCCCTAAACATGAAAAAAATGTAAAGTAAGAAATTTGATTTTTTGTGTTTCACACGAAAAACAAACGCAGATATATTCTTTATGATTTATTTTTTATGATTTATTTTGCGATAGGTCTACGAAGAAATTATTAGGTACCAGAAACATTAACCTATCAACATTGCCTTAGTTAGTAAAAATAGACGATAAAATACATTGCTGTAAAGTGTCAAATTTCAATATAAAAGTTTAAAAACATTGAAAAACTTTCAAAAATTTTAAATTTTTTAAGATTTAAATAAATGAAAAAATTTTACCATAAAAAACAGCTTAAGCAAATACGTTTGGATTATGTTTAAAATTTTCCCTAATATTAAGTTATTTAAGATTTAATTATTTACTTTACTGTACTTTTCTTAAATTTTTTTTTCCTGGCATTTTTATTTTTATTGTTAAGCGCATTGAGACTTTAGCATAATGAGCTATATAAGCCATAATTTGTATTATTATGATTATTTATGTAAATTTTTAATTGTAGGTGATTTTTTTCAATGTTAATTATTCTAGATGGTTATTAAATATTATTTTAAATCTTTTCTACATGATTATTAAGTTTCAAGTTACATCTTCATTTCTTGTAGATGGCATAGTGAAAGTAGAACATCTTCCCAACAGGAAGTCTCTTGAAAGAAAGCAAGATCACTTGATATCAATTAGCCAATCAATGTGTCTTAACATCAACATACATCTTTTTAAGTGTTTCAACTGAGGATCGTCCAAGGTGGTTGTTCCCAAATGTTACCATCGATGACATTCAGGTTTTCAGAATGGCATTACATTTTCCACAGGAGGTTTCTTGAAAAAGGAATTGTCCAGGGAGCTTGTTCCCAACCGTTACAAAACAGTGACATCAACTTTTATCTTCAAGTTATGATTAATTTTTATTTATACTAGAATATAAAAGTAATTTTTGTAACAGTTGGGAACAAGTTTTACAGAAATGGCATGTGTGTAAAGAAGCCACTATATTAGTATTTTTTCCCCATTTAAATGGGTTTTTAAATCTATGGATTATTGTGTCTACTGCTTGCAGGAGCAGTAAGTTGTAAGCGTAAATCCAATTTGAGAGGAATGATATGATACCATTGCCCATAAGCTAAAGAAAGAAATGAAACATGTTTTAAAGAACTAAAAAGTCAACAATCTGTCAACAATCTCTTTCTTGTAGGCTTACTCTTATTCTTTACTTGGCAAAAAAGAAAGTACAATACAATGGTTAGTCCACAGTGAAAACAAACAAACAAATAGTGAGCAAAAGTTTCAATCAGAAACTTTACAATAATCGAGTCCCCCAATAAAAATTAGCCAACTCCTCCTCTCCCCAACAAAACCCCCTCCCCATATCAAGCAGTAGACATTATATTACTATCAGGGCGGCGCCAGGAATTCCCCAACGAGGGGTCTAATCTCCCCGACAAGGGATTCCACCCCCCCCCCCTCCTCTCCGATCGGGAAAAAAATCAATTTGTCGGGAAAAAATTTGATTTGTCGGGGAATTTTTTTAATTAAAAGATAATAAAATTTTGTGTTAATTATGGGATTCTTTAATTAAAAAGGATGTTGGGGGCACTAATCTACCTCTCGGAGGTACTAACTCCCTGTCAAAAGTACCAGCCCCCGTCGGGGAAGAGCTGGCGCACCACTGCAACCCATACAATCGTAAAAGAATACAGCACCTCGTACATACGATAACACTGCTCGCACTAAACAGTTTTTAATTCTTAAAATTTTGACAGCTTAGTAAGACATGCTTCAAATTGTACATTCGGCGCTCAAGATTTTCTCCGACGACCTTGCTGAAAATTCCCCAACGGGGGTCCAAGTGGGGGGGTTCAGAGGTCCATGACGGGGGTCCTTTTCCCCCCCTAGACCCTCTGCTGGTACCGCCCCTGATTACTACAGCGATTTATATTATCTCTTAAGTTTATCACAGAGTAGGAGTTCACAGTCAGGCATTCCAAAAACTTGGATTTGATATTTTTAAGTCCGAAACCAAACATTCATAGATAGAAAATGTATTTTTTATTATTATTATTTTTTATGCTATATATAATTGTTTTTAAGTGCTTTGGGGTTTTTTGATACATTTTTATTATTATTATTATTATTATTATCATCATCATCATAATCGGCATTCGTTAACAATTTTTGTATCACAGTGGAGTTGGCCATCTGGCGATTTGGCAACTTGGAATGGATCCTGTATATATAATAATTGTGAATAACTTCTTGTATATACGATTTTGATTATACTGATAAAATAAATTGTTTAGTCTTTTCAATCATTCATTTCTGGTTTATTTGTGAAAGATATGTTATTTCACATAGCAGTATAAAAACACTGAATTGCAGCAACTTACAAAAAATACTGTTCGACATAAAACACCATAACATACTTAATGAAACTGATGTAAAAAAAACTCGCACATTTGAACAAATTACAATAAGTAACCATTATAACTGCACACAAAAAGAATCATAAGTTATATAATAATTGATGAGATAATGTAATTAAATAAAAATTTTCAATAATTATTAATTTACAAAAAAGATAATTACCGTATTTATTTGAATAATCGCCCTGGGACATTTATTGTTTAGAAGGGTTTTATTTGAGGGAGGTGTTTTTCTGGTGTAAAATGGATCTCAAGTAAACGCCACTTAATTTCATTGTAAATGTAATTAACATTAATTAATGTCAAGTAAAATATTGCATAGTCTATTAGGACTGATGCCAGCTTTTAAAATGAAAGGCCAGAAGAAGTGGTCCAGCTGGTTCGTTTTTGGCCGAAACAATATTTCGCCAATCAGTATCTTTTGTATGCCTTCTGATGCAGCATTAAAAAAAAAAAAATTACAGTATGGCTTGACTTAAAGCTTAACTCTTAAGCATTGAAGTCCGGTTCTTCCCTCCATGTCTACATATGTCAGCACACACACCCACACGTAAAGGATATTTTAAGGATTATGTGAAATTGACTACCAAGCAAGTGAAAAAAGAATAATTATTCATGGAAATTTCAGAAACTTAATTAATTTGCACAGACCTGACGTGTCTTTTGTTAAACTCAATTTCAAAAGATTATGTACTTTAAGTATGCTGTACAATGAGAACAGTAATTTCATTTCATTGCATACATTTTAAAATACAGTTTGCCCTCCAATTTGAGACCAAGTTTGACCTGAAACTTGGTCTCAGAATCTTTATTAGAGGGTTAGGTTTGTGTTAAATAATTGATAATTTTTATTTGTTTTTGGGGTTTTTTTTTTAAAATGGTCTCGAATTGGAGCGTAAAAGGTATAGTTCATTTATTTATCTTGTATTGTTTATTAACCAAGGAATAAACATCTTAATTTATGAGAAGGAACAATTAAATTTTCTACCATTTAACAATAGGCCTACACTGTATTCAGACAAAATTTGTTGCCATTTACAGCATATTCTAACTTCGTGGTCAATAGCATTCTCAAACCTGGGTGCTTGTCTGGGCACGCTAAATGACAAGTTAATGCAATGGTTCTGGTTCTGGTGGGTAAGAAACCTGAAATCTTATGGACTCCGGGTGTGGGTATAATAGGAGGGGTCGAATTTTAGGAAAGGTCTACCATTGCGTTTTAAGACGTGCATCAATGTCTTCTTGGCTCAAACGGGTAATACAGGTAGATGCAAAAAGTCTTTCTGAAGGGGGAAACCAATTCGTTAGCCTGAACAATAATAAACTGCTTCCCGGGAAAATGTGGAACTACAACACATAATAGACCTTTCCGGATTGTCAATCAAATTTAACAACTGACTAATCAGAATAGTGCTAGGAATGCGTCTTACAAACACACATGTTGTCAAACAAAGGCACGTGTTCGCGTATGTTTTAACACTGCCCGGTCTTGTGGGACCTTAGCAACAATATTCAAGAGGCGGAGCTTAGCGGAAAGGTCCATTACCGTCAAAATGTATGATTGCGTGATCATAATGACATACTGATCACAACTATGTTTAAAAAAATATAATTCACTGGAGTGGAACATTATTAGAATGTGTTGAGAATAACATTTTCTTCTATTAGACGTGTGTACAGCCATTTGGGGGTGGGGAGAGGGCGTTTATTCCAAATGAGTTTCTAGAGTGAGGCGTTTATTCGAGGGGAGTTTATTCAGAGCTGGGCGTTTGTTTGAATAATAAATACGGTACGGTATACAAGCCATTCACATAAAAGTACTTATTTAAATTGATATCAATTATATTGATGAGATAATAATACTGTATATATACACAGGCTGTCCTCCCAAAATTTATGGACGAGCTGTAAATGGAGTCTAATCCATATTCTTCCAGGGCGGCGGTAAATAAAAAAAGAAAGAAAAAATACCTCCGCACCAGAAAAATCCTTCTAAATCGTTTCTGAACAGACTAAATCACCACTTCATGAACTAATAATAATTATCTGATCTGATAGAATCCCACAGTACTTTTCTGTTTAATACCGTAACCTGTTTCCGACGTATTGGTCCCAGTGACGAGAAAGAAATTCAAAATAGAGGGGAACAGGGAGGGTCTTTCACAGACGGAGGGTGTAAAGATGAGAATTTATTATCATGGCGCCTTTAGATTTCCGGATATGTCTAAAGAAGTTGGCGTGGGGGCAATTAAAAATCAAGACAGTACTGTACCAAGGGACAAAGCAAGAGTATCACGCATACCTGATATACCTGCACGAATTAATTCGTATCAGCCACAAAATAATGAATAACATCGTCCATAAATTAAGATATGACTTGATGTGTGCTAAATTTGATCCGTTGAAATTATGCGCTAAAAATGTAAATCCTTTGTATGTAATATTATTATGGTATAGACCACCAAAGTCATCTGCTTATTTTTTGATGTTAACAAAACATGGAATGTAATAAGACGTACAGTATTATACCATTGGAAAAGAAAAGTCAACAATAACAGTTATAATAAAGAAAATGCGATGTTTTGAACAACTATTTTTCAAACATTTGTAGGCCTATTATCCAAATATGCAGATGGTATAGAAAAAGCTCGGTTTCCGTAGCATCGCTCACCCTATCAGCAACAGTCGCCGACATCTGTCGAGAAGGTTGAACCTGGTTTAACTTTGCCAATTGAGTTGCAGACGAATCGGGGTGCCTTCCCGATTGCGTCAAGCTCGGTTAAACCTTCCTGACAACTGTCGGTGACTGCCGTTAATAGGGTGAGCGATTCTATGGAAACCAAGCTTCAGGATAGCTAGCAATGCACCCCGATTCGTCTGCAACGCAAACCGGGTAAAGTTGAACCAGGTTCACCGTTCAACCTTCCTGAAAATTGTCGGTGACTGTCGCCGATAGGGTGAGCGATTGTATGAAAACCGAACTTTACAGAAAAAGTATTTAATTTTGAATCCGTGTCATGAGAATTTGTCTTTAATAGCCTATCTGAGAAATGTCTGAACAAATAAAGCAAACGGGATTCCTTCATATGTTTTCAAAATTGCTGTACAAAGGATTTCCCCAATCGCATAATTAATCATTCATTCACTACATGCGGTTTTCCTACAAATTGCAAAATTAAATTTATAAGATAATATAATGACCAGACTCACAACACCCTGCAACCCCTTCTCCACTTCAAAAACTGTCATAACTCCTTTGATCTATGCTGCCCGATGGCGTAACCACTGGGGGACAAAGGGAAAATATCTATCTTTGAAAAATCTTCCCCACTCCTTTATAAATGCCCTTTTCATCCCCTGAAAGTACCTAAAAACCTGAATTTCTTTTTAACATGGGCCAATTTCCTCTAAAAATTGTACATTTTAGGGAGTTTTGATCAATTCCAACGAAATTATAATTAAAAACACCGGGGGACAAGGGAAAAATATCCATCTTTGGAAAATCTTTCCCCATCCCTTGACAAATGCATCCTCTGAAAGTGCCTAAAATTCTCAAATTCTTTGCGCGCATTTCTCGTACGGTAGGCCAATTTCCTCTATAAATTGCACATTTTAGGGAGTTTTCATCAATTCCGACGAAATTAGAATTTAAAACACAAAAATAATTTGCGCGCTTCTCGCGCATTTTTTAGGTCTTTTTTAGGTTTATCCTTTTAAGTTATTTAAACTCATAATAGTCCCAAACTCAAGAAAGACAAATTTAAGATAGATCGTTTTAACCTAAAAGAAGAGCCTCAATGTGTATTGATGGTGAAAGAATATGTTTGTAATAAATAAAACCATGATGAAAATGCTTATATTTAGTTTCAAACACACGTGTGTGGCCTATATTATAAATAAGATAAGCC
>NW_022726429.1:987721-991145 GCF_011630105.1 Anneissia japonica
ATATATATATATATATATATATATATACTGTCTCTTATACACATCTAGATGTGTATAAGAGACAGTATATATAGTGTGTATTTATATAGTGTAGGCGATGACAATGATAAAAACAAAAGTCAAGGATTCTAAGGAAATGGGTAGTGTCTTGGATGTAACTAATATCCCTAACCAATCTATGTTAGTCACTATGGACGTCATTTCGCTCTATGCTGACATCCCTCATGCTGAAGGTATTCAAGCACTTAATAATTTCCTTTCTAAACAATGTTTGCCAGCCGAACATATTAATGCTATCATTGCCATTACTAATTTCATTCTTAAACATAAGCATTTCACTTTTAACAACTGGCACTATCTTCAAACTAAGAGGACCGCCATGGGCACGAAAATGGCACCCAGCTCTGCTAATGTAACGAGATTGAGGCAGCTATTATTTCATCCTTTTACCTTAAACCCCTTCACTACACCCGCTATATTGATGATGTTTTCTTCATTTGGCCGCACGGTGAAAATACCCTCAATGCATTTAAACCACATGTTAACAAATTCCATCCTAACATTAAATTTACTTTTGAATCTTCGCCTTTTTTAGACGTTCTTGTAGGCATCTACTAACAACACAATCATATCCTCCTTATACACTAAACCTACTGATAACCATGAATTTCTGAACTTTCATTTTTGCCCTACCTGACGTGAAATGTACTGAATACTCAGTACGTTTAAAAAACAATTGCGAAAAAAAAGTTGTTCTCCAGATCTGCACATCTATAGAGGATGTAGTTGAGGGCGATGAGGGAATAATCAACAGCAAAAAAACAGTACCATGGGATCGCAATGAGTTACTGCCTCGGAAGTCATTCCGACGGCCACCGGGAGGAAGTTTATTTGCTTTTTTATACTAATGTACTGTTCTGTATTTTGTCATGGCATTGTAGTAAACGATTTACTTGGTACAAAGAATCTTTACAGTATGAAATTCCTTGATAGAATCATTAAAATGGATGTGAACAGGTGCACAGGTGGAAATTTAATGTTTTTACAATGTTATTTAAACAAAGAATGTAACTTTCAGGATTTCCGTTTCAAATGTCTGTCATCTGTATTTGATAAATGCAGTATCATTAATGTAGCTGTAAATGTGAAGGTGATGATTTTTTAAATACTAGTACGTGGTACTTTAGCTACTTCAAAAGTATTTACTACCAAGTGTTAAATGGAATAAAATTAGATAAATGGTATAAGGGTATCCAAATCGTAACCGTGCTGAATATGTTACATGTAAACACAAAGTTAATGTATTGTCGGTAACACATAGGCCTATCTATCTTTCTAAACAGGGGTGGCGCCAGCGAGGGTGGGGGGGGGGGAGCTGGGCTCCCTCTCGGTGAGACCTCCCCCCCCCCCGTTGGGGGGAAAAACTATAAGAGACAGCAATTCGTTGGGGAGAAGAACAAATTATATGTATTTTCTACATGTTAGTACCGTAGACTGTAAAATCGATTAAATAAGCCCCCTGGACCACTTTCGCAACCTTTTAATTGAAGCTCGACCACGCCCACTTTGCTTTTGTCGGGGAAATCCTGGCGCCACCCCTGTTTCTAAAACTCATGTATGGTTTCTTTGATAAATTTTGTGATGAGCCCTACACACAAGTAAAAACAAGTTAAATGCTTGCCGAGCCACTACGACTCATAGGGCCTGATTATTAAATGTTGTCTTGTTTTAATTTTAGTCCACCGGAAATACGGATTTGACTGGACAAAATTGCAACAAAATGTTTTATGATCTAAATATAAACTTAATTATATGTAAAACAACATACTAAAAGTTTACCAAAATAGGACGTACATAAAGGTGTTTTTATAACCAAAAGTTCAGCACTATTTTGAAAGTAAACTTTTACACGGTACGTACTGCGGTTTTCAAACTTTTCTTGATTATGATTGGTCAACATTTAGGTCAACGTAGGTCATATCTGTTTGTTGCCGGAAGAGTGAGACCTGCGTGTGCGAGCTTCGCGATCGCGAGGTTTGGTGTGCGAATCACAGATTTATTTCTTCCGGTTTACAGGAATTACAGAGCTATAAATATTGGAAATTAATTGGAATCATACCAGAGTTAGTTCATGTATGACCCTGACAAATTTTGTTGTAAAGTCTAGGCCTGAGGCCTTGTAATAACATCAAATTTTTTAGGCCCTATCTTAGGCATTGCTTTCTTGCTTCCCGGTTCAGTCTAGTAGTCGCGCACACCTTGAAGTTTGTCACTTTCCCCGCATCGCAACGTTTTCTTGGCGGCCAACGCACGCATGAACGTATAGAGAAAATCTTAGTAACGTAGGCCTGGGGCTATTTTCAGTGTAATCTCATCAGTATCTCAGTGTAGAATGGAACCAGAAATGCATCGACCTACTGATGTAGAAATACTACTTTATTTATTGTCGAGTACTGTTTTTTTTTTTTTTTTTTTTTTTTTCATTGTACAGTATCGCAAAAACTAGAGCAGTCTCAAAATCAAAAATCTATCAACTTATATTTTGACGCCTTTTAAATTTATTTTTAGGATTCAAATCTGTATCATAACATAGGGCCTGCTAATTATTGAGTCGTTTACTCTATTCATGATACATGTATCCAAACAAAAACACTATTAAACAAACGGTGGTCAGACTGAGATTATAGTACACTGCATGCAGGCACGCAAATTGAAGACAATAGCCAAAATTACCGTATTTTATTTTAAAAATATTTTGTTTCGATGTTTTGACTCGAATGTTCTGATTTTTAAAGTATTTAATTTTAACACTTAAGACTTTCTGTATAACCTTTTGGAGACCCAGATGTGATCAGACGACCCTCAAAAATTCACTCACGGCCCAAACTTGGGTTACGACCCATGGGTTGCCGATCGTAGAATTAATAAATTAATACAGTAGTATATTATAAATAGATTTTATTATGACTGTATAACAGTTAGACCGCATGTCATGAATGCATAATAATATGCCAAATAAATATTAATAAAATTTCAGTTCCTTAACATTTTTATTTGTCAATTATAAGTGTCGGACATCAACCATCTATAATTTCCATTTTTTACTTGCCTGCCTACCTCCCCCCACCCCACTCCCCACCACCATTGCCAACCATATTAAAGTTCATTCAGTAAAATTCAGTCATGGCTATCGGTATTCCCTTTGAGTTATAATCAGCTGGTACACTGATTAAATCAAACAAGATTTCTTTCTCCAGATATTCGATCGATAGCAGTAGCCAATTTAGGGGGTGGGGGCCTTTTTTAAAATTTCAAAAAATATTGAGAAAAAAATAATATATTCAAATTTTGTCTACAGGTGCAGTAATCATACATTTTCTTAGCTCTACTTCAGCCGTACGTGGTTGGGACTGAGGTAAAAAAG
>NW_022726429.1:991160-999827 GCF_011630105.1 Anneissia japonica
TACTTTACCTACTTCATGAGCCGAAAACCAATTTATCTTTACACACTTTTTATCATACTTGTATAATAAAGGCACGCACTCGAGTCGTGTATTACAGTTAATTCAGATGTTTGTGGACAGAAAACACCGACCGGAATCTTGTTATAAAATAAATGTTATCTGCCTGTAAAGTGGTCTTTCGTTAAAATCTGGTCATTTATGCAGTTCAATTCTACAATTTCCAGGTATATTCTTGACTTCCTTAGGAACGTGATGGAGACCACCCCCTTAAAATAGTTGGGGTACGTGTCGCCTGTCACCCCCGTCCATGCTATTCACCAGAAGACAAGGCATTATACAGGCATTATACAGTAATTCGGCACCAAATCCTGATTTTACGTGATGTCCAACATTTTTTTATATGAAGAGAGTAGAATTGTAGGCCTATTTCAAATAAATCCAATTATCAGTCATTATTATACTTTTTAAAATATCAACAATTATTTTACACTATTTGCAAATAAATTTGTTTTATTGTATTAGCTATAAAATTTTAATTGGTGTTTTTAGGTAAGAAAATATAATAATAGGCCTATTCCTATATAGGGCCTATTGATGTAAGATCACACTCCTGAGACTCCTGAGTCTCAGCTGGGTCGGCAAACACTGGGCAGGCCTCACTATTTGTCAATTAATTGTACCTATCATTGTATTTAAAATTAAAATTGAATTATTGTTGTAGATCCATCTACTCTGAAATTAAATATTAAAGAGGTTATAATATCTAACAATTTCCGTGTTTACATTCTGGGACGTGACGTACGTACGAACTTGCGTACGTAGGTACGTGTGTTGCGTCAATGAGTACGCGCAGACTGTTGAAGGTATGTTAACCAATCAAAAGCGTCAGCGACAAATCAAATTAATGCGCTTCGTAACCAAGGCACAGCACACACATCGTAGGCAGGGCGTATAAGCCCAGTGAAATAGTTCAGTTTTCTTTGCTATAAAAATCACCTTTCCCGTGGGTATATTTTGGTAAACTTTTTGTATGTTGTAGATATAAAATTTAACTATATATATTCATAAAAAAACGTTTTGTTGCAATTATATCCAACTTTGGTGCTTCAAATCCGTATTTCTGGTGGACTAAAATTTAAAAAAACGGAACAGTAGAGAAAATCCGATCAGAATGACAAAATAAACTAAGCATCCACTGGAAGGAATCCCAATATCTGCAGACGGATCCGTTTCGGCCTTCCAGGCCTCATCAGTGCAGCTAGGGTACAGACCCTGTCTCTTATACACATCTAGATGTGTATAAGAGACAGGTATCTGGTCTTAAAACTTTTTGTTTAGGGCTTTCTAGCAGTGGCGGCTCTAGGAGGGGGGGGGCTATGTTGTCTGACAGGGGAACTTGAACTCGTAGGCTCGAGCTGGGGAAAGGGGCTGAGAGGGGGTTCCCCTTCCAAATGAGATTTCTTTAAGAATAGGAACCTCTGGATGGCTGGAAATGGCACTCTCAGACTGTGACAGACATGTGTCGGCTTGGTGTGGGCCTATTTTTATATGTTTTATGGTTTGACTGCCCGACGAGCTCTGTCCGGCGGGGGCTTGACCTGTCCGGTGGGGACTTAAGCCCCTGTCCCACCCGCTGGCGCCGCCACTGCTTTCTAGTCCCTGGGGTTCAATCGGAGGATCGCTTGCTTTCTGGATGTATTAGGCCTACTAGGGCTATTATTAGACTAAAAATAGCATAGCGACCTAAATTAGACTCTACTAAATCAAAACTGCTGATTTTTCCATGGGTTTTTATCCATGCTGCACCCAGAAGATGTGTATAAGAGACAGGTGTAAAGCCTGCGCGTTTTGCAGGCCTATCAGAAATTGTGATAGATGAAAGCCTGCGCGTCTTGCAGGCCTATCATATGTTTAATAAAAGAAACCAGTTTGCCATAGTTTGATAGGTGTAAAGCATGCGCGTCTTGCAGGCCTATCATGTTAAATTGTATAGTACAATTTTGGCGAATAAGACTGGTGTTTCATTGTGCTGTCGTGGTTGCCACAAAAATGTTAAATGGCGTGGATCATGTGTGTGTGACCCAAAGTGACGATAGAAGTCCGGAGACTCTGAAATGGACGTCATGTTAACAAATTACAATCAAAAACCGTTACTGTGATCTTTGTGTGTTGATTTGGTTATTGCTCAGTGAAACACTTAATTGCTGTGATTGTGATTGTTTGGTCAATGGTTGTGCTGATAGGACTATTATTATACAAGGTGAAGGAGCAACTACGAGTTGGCGCCGATTCGTGTGTTGCGACTCTTTATTCGTCAGTATGATACAAGCACTGCAAAAGTAAGATGGTTTCAGTGAGATTTGAAATTGGAGCACTTCTCTAAATAAGCGTATTAATATTTGGTTGTTTAAATATAAGTTCCTGTAGACACAGTTATTATCAAATATAAACCTAAATATAAAATGAGTTTAATATGGTCAATTTGTAGATTATCTGCGCACCTTATATTGCATGTTGTTTATGTGGAAAATATAAGAAAAACTAAAAGTAACGTAAATCGTGTTATATACCACACCATGTTAATGAATGAAAACGAGTGGTGGTATATACTGTTTGTTGATTTGAAATTAAACATATAAAGAAACTACAATCAAGTTGTCTTGGTTCATTGTTGAGGTCTAGTATCTGAGAAAAGTCTAATTACCTTGAACTTGGGCGCTAACTCAATTTAATATCTAAAAGCAAGTTAGCAATCAACGAGATCTTTCGGTCGTAGACCTTTATCAAGTTATTTTTTTATTTGTACAACGGCCCTATCGCGAAATACACATGACTTGTTCTTTAAATTTTGTCTTTAGTTACAAACAAAACAGCAATTCCCTTTTTTCATCATTAGTACCTTTTACATTGTAACTTTCAAAATAGGAAAAGTCAAGTTTCTAAAAGGAAGTGTTTATCAGGGGGGTCATTTGATAACTTTATTCCACACTTTGTCCCTGTATGCGGAAAACCTCTTCGGCAAACAATTGTACTTTTAATATCAATAGTAAAAATAAATTTAGTCTTAAGTTACAAACAAAAAAGCAATTCCATTTTTGAAAATAATATATTTTCTAACTTTCTTGTAAGAGGGTCCCACGCCGAGGAACTGTATTCTAAGATAGGTCTGACGAGTATAGGCCAGATGTTTGATGTTAGCTGGGCAAGAATGCAGGTTTCTCTTTATGAAACCAATTTATCTATTAGATTTTGATGCAATAGATTCAGTATGTACGTTCCAAGTTAGATCGTGTGTGATATTAACACTTAAATATTTATGGTTTGTTGTGCTTTGCAAGATATAATTATTTAATGAGTAATTGTATTTGTGTGGAGTTCTAGCATGCGTTAAAATATTTTATACTGCGTATAAATATTTATATATATATATATACATACTGTATATATATATATATATATTTATATATATATACTGTATATATATAAATATTTATATATATACTGGGTATGAATTTATACACCAACTTTACCCCTTGATGGGGCGGGGGATTGCCAGATGAGATTTTTGGGCATCCACAATTTATACTTTTAGACCACAATATTAGGGAATGGCTACCGCAACTTGATTGGATATAAATATTAGTTTAGTCTCACGACCTCGTCGTGGCGTCGGACGAAAGATGGTGGGGGATGTCCAGGTTTGTAAAAGGGTGAGGTGCTCAACAAAATTAACCATTACAATGCGATGAAAAGCAACGATAAATAGATTAAATCCAAACATTTTTATTGATATATACGTTACTACGAGAACAACCAACTTTTTGTTTAGGGCTTTCTAGCAGTGGCGGCTCTAGGAGGGGGGGGGGCTATGTTGTCTGACAGGGGAACTTGAACTCGTAGGCTCGAGCTGGGGAAAGGGGCTGAGAGGGGGTTCCCCTTCCAAATGAGATTTCTTTAAGAATAGGAACCTCTGGATGGCTGGAAATGGCACTCTCAGACTGTGACAGACATGTGTCGGCTTGGTGTGGGCCTATTTTTATATGTTTTATGGTTTGACTGCCCGACGAGCTCTGTCCGGCGGGGGCTTGACCTGTCCGGTGGGGACTTAAGCCCCTGTCCCACCCGCTGGCGCCGCCACTGCTTTCTAGTCCCTGGGGTTCAATCGGAGGATCGCTTGCTTTCTGGATGTATTAGGCCTACTAGGGCTATTATTAGACTAAAAATAGCATAGCGACCTAAATTAGACTCTACTAAATCAAAACTGCTGATTTTTCCATGGGTTTTTATCCATGCTGCACCCAGACGGGGGCATTTATTCGGTTTGATTCCAGATTGAACTCACTTCATTTTAGTCTGCATTAGTTTCTCCATCACTCTCAAACATGATGTCAACACCTACATTAATATCATTACCGTTTATCATCATCGTCGACGTCGACGTCATCGCCATCGACATCATCATCGTCATCATTATTGTCATCGTAGTCATTATCACCTTCATCATAACCGTCGTTGTTATCATCCCCTCATCATAATTATGATCATCATTAATTCACATTTTTTTTCTGGGCAACAAGGTTTAAAGATGTATTGTCTCTTGAAAATGACAAAAAAATCATAAAAATAATTTTGAAATTAACTTGTTCATTTTTGCAGTAACATTTTAACTTGAGCAAAGAAATTATTGAATTTCAAAAATGTGTACTCTGATTTTCAAACTGGATTACAATAAAAATAATAAAACACTTCCATTGACTGGAAGTGTTTCTATCATTTTTCTTTGTAAAATGACGGGTAAACTTTTTTTAAATACACAATATTTACGTTCAAGTTGATAATTTTTATGTTACTTAAAAATGGGCAAGTTATTATTCATTACCGTATTAATTTTAACCATTCTGCTAACAGAATATTCGGTGGTCATTGACGTAAATTAATTACGTTGACACTTAAGCAAACAAGACAGTAGAACTTATTGCTAATAGCGATATTAGGATATTAGTGTACAGAAATAAATTTAAAAAAATCTTGCTTTCTTATTCAATAAGAATTTTACGGTATATGAACTGTTTATTATTTTTCAATTGCAGTATCACAATTCATCAGTTTTTATTTTGACTTGATATATTTAATTATTTATTTATGTATGTATTTTTTTATTTTTTATTTTGGGTATTCATTCGCTTTCTAATCACTTTAGGTAACTGAGGATCAGAGGTATGGCGATATGAAAGGTCATAAGGTCAAGTTAATTTCAAAAATGATTCAGTGGCATTGTGCCCCTCTCCACTCACTAACTCGATCACCCTAATGTAATAGTACTCTGTTATTTATTTATTACCAGGGTAGTTCTCTCCATGGAAGTAAACGTGTATGGTCTGCCTGCATGAATATACCGAAGGTTGACTAAAATTAATGTGTAATCGGTATAAGGCCTACCAGAAGCAAACACAGCACTTAACTTATTATTTTTTTACAATTCTAGTGATAGTATATAACTTCTAGAGCGTGATCAATAACTTATTAATGTTCGAGGCTGAATTTTGCAAGAAAATTTAATTAAAATTGTAGTAGTATGTTCATAACATGTAGGCTGCAGGTCCATTTGTGTGGCAAATAGTATCCCGTGTTTTATTTATTGCATATTGTGTATATTTCATAGTTAAATACCCTCCACATCGTGTAAATACAATTACAGTATGTTATAGTCATTTTTTGTTTATGCATTATGTATTATGTTTCTTGCTCTTCTGGAAATTCAGCAACTCAGGAGCAACTCAATTTATCTACTTATGACAATTATAAGAAATTAAATTTTTAACAATATTATTTTCTACAGCTTTACCAGCTGCTATTTCATGGCATCCAGAGGTGCCATATTTCATATGAGATGGATAGATATCAAAAATATATATAAAATCGAGAATTCATTAAGTAAGCCTATAGGCCTGCTGATCTGATCGGGAACCGGGTTCCATGTAAAGCAATAAATCCGTTTTGTGTCCCTAGCGGCGAATACACAGGCAAAATAAATGAAGAGATAAGAAAAACCATCATCGGATGGAAATTGTCATTAATTGTAATGACGAAAATAAAACATGTTTGGTTAAAGCACCTGCCGTGATAATACAATACAACAACAAAATCCAGCCATTTGCTGTCTTATAAACATTACAGATATAATCAAATAAAAATGTTATCTTTAACTACATAAGTTCATGTCAAAACAATTTGTTATCCATAGACCTAGTAAATTAACATGCATACAAAATTTGTATTAAGGCTCATGTGCAATAAAGAACCTAGTACATATTTCGAGACGAGTAAAGCGATTACCCTGGTGTACTTTTTCATACAATCTCTGATGTGGAAAAACGAGAGATAGCTGCGTAGGGGAGAAGAAAGTTACTGACCGAACCACACCTCGAGCGTTTTGAGACTTCAGTATATAAAAGCGCTATATAAATCGAAATATTATATTATATCAGTGGCGTATATAGAAGTCTTGAAATGTGGTGCTGATTGGGGGAGCGAATGTAAAGTGGGGGGGGGGGGGGGGGGGGGGGGGGGGGGGGTGGCTCGATGATCAGTTAAGGGGCACTAATTCGCAAAATAAGGTGATTTTAGGTGATTTTTAACTACTTGACCTTGATTTGAAACCAGAGTTAGTATAATTTTAGGTAAGCATGTGGTTAACATAAGCAAGAATTTAGTCTGGGGGGAACTTTTTGGAGGGGGTGCGCACCCCCTGGATACGCCATTGCATTAGATGATAAAATAATGCCGAGAAGTTTGGCTTCAGATACAACTGCCATTTGTGAATTATTGATGAATTTTGGAGGAGGGATGTCATCAAATCTTACATTTGGATTAAGTGGAAGACCATTTTCAAAACACCAACAAGAAAATTGATCAATATTTTTCTAAAAGTCAGTCATGTCCGAGAGGCTCCATGGTAATAGTGTGTCATTTGCGTATTGATTGGTAAAAAAAACTGCCACAAAAAAAATAAAGAGAATTGGACCAATGACACTTCCCTGAGGAACACCATTAGAAACGGCTCTGGGACATGACTGACTTTACTTGCAACAACTTAAAAATACATTTATTTTAATGTATTTCCTCGAATACTATGATTGTAAGTAATTTTCAAATGCACTCGAGAAATAGATTATAGCTACATTACATGCATTTACATCTATTCTTATCAAAACTTTTCAGTAAACTAATGATTATAGTTGGAGAGAAGCAGATCAGTGCCACGGCCCTGGCAAATTCATAATGAAAGTGACGGATAATATGTTCCTGTGTATACTCAAGAATTGGACCAATTAAGCTCTCTCAAATTTCTTACAAACTTATTGACGGAAGCGAGATCGGTCTATAACTAGTAACATCTTCCATGGGTTTCATTTATTACGGCATTTCCGTGCTTGTATGTACAGTGGGACTATATTAGCTGTCTTCCAGGACAGCAGTGGCACTGGGCCAGTATAGAGATATTAATAATATAAGATATGTTTTGTTAAACATTTTACATAGACCGTAGTTAGGGCAAAAAAAGGAAAACTGCCTCATTATTCCTGTCGAGGTTTTCTCAGCGGTTTTATCACCATAACCCCATTCTATTTGAAGTTAGCTTGGGGGCCACTCTGATTTTGGCCTCAAATCCAAGATGGCCGCCAAAATCCAAAATGGCCGCCACAATTAAAACTATTAGAATTATACAGCATTTCATTCGGTTTTTTCAACGTTCAATCCTCAATTTTAGGTGATTTGTTATCTCTGACCTAAAACCATTCAAGATCAAAATAATTTCAAAAACGAATAATTTGCTGTATATTTCTAATAATTTTAAATTTCGGTGGCCATTTTGGATTTTGGCGGTCATCTGGGATTTGAGGAGAAAAACTTGGTGGACATTGATTGATCTTGAATGGTTTTAGGTCAAAACGCTCGAGGTGTGGTTCGGTCAGTAACTTTCTTCTCCCCTACGCAGCTATCTCTCGTTTTTCCACATCAGGGATTGTATGAAAAAGTACACCAGGGTAACCCCTTTACTCGTCTCGAAATATGTACTAGGTTCTTTATTGCACATGAGCCTTAATACAAATTTTGTATGCATGTTAATTTACTAGGTCTATGGATAACAAATTGTTTTGACATGAACTTATGTTAGTTAAAGATAACATTTTTATTTGATTATATCTGTAATGTTTATAAGACAGTAAATGGCTGGATTTTGTTGTTGTATTGTATTATCACGGCAGGTGCTTTAACCAAACATGTTTTATTTTCGTCATTACAATTAATGACAATTTCCATCCGATGATGGTTTTTCTTACCTCTTCATTTATTTTGCCTGTGTATTCGCCGCTAGGGACACAAAACGGATTTATTGCTTTACATGGAACCCGGTTCCCGATCAGATCAGCAGGCCTATAGGCTTATTTAATGAATTCTCGATTTTATATATATTTTTGATATCTATCTATCTCATCCAGCGCTTGTAATTATTTGTTCATATTTACAATTTCTATTAGTTCCATTTATTCATTATATAACATTTACATTTCTGGTGAAAAATTATTATTTTCAATGCCCAATAATAGTATGGCCTTTTTTGTGGTGAAGTGTTTGACTATATGGTAAAGTCTTTTAAGCTAT
>NW_022726429.1:999911-1003627 GCF_011630105.1 Anneissia japonica
GTGCTTTAACCAAACATGTTTTATTTTCGTCATTACAATAAATGAGAATTTCCATCCAATGGTGGTTTTTCTTGTCTCTTCATTTATTTTGCCTGTGTATTCGCCGCTAGGGACACAAAACGGATTTATTGCTTTACATGGAACCCGGTTCCCGATCAGATCAGCAGGCCTATAGGCTTATTTAATGAATTCTCGATTTTATATATATTTTTGATATCTATCTATCTCATCCAGCTCTTGTAATTATTTGTTCATATTCACAATTTCCATTAGTTCCATTTATTCATTATATAACATTTACATTTCTGGTGAAAAATTATTATTTTCAATGCCCAATAATAGTATGGCCTTTTTTGTGGTGAAGTGTTCGACTATATGGTAAAGTCTTTTAAGCTATTAAGCTAGCAGCTAGAAGTTTGTATTATTATATTTAGTGTTATTATATTATATTATATTATATTATATTATATTATATTATATTATATTATATTATATTATATTATATTGGATATATATATATTATATATATAGTATATATCTTGATTTATATATATATATATATATTATATATATAAATCAAGATAGCCGTTAACACTGTTAAATTATACTGTATATAAATCATCAAAGAAAGGTAAATACAAGGTTTGAATAAAGGACATAATAATACATCGCGTAGCATAGCTCTCAACGAATGTAGTCCTATAAATAAATGAATAAAGAAATTGTATAATAAAATGGTATAATAGAATACATTATGTTAATGAATGCAATTCCAAAAAAACTGGAAAGAGATTGTAGCAAACCTTTTCGTTTAGTGCACAGAAATGTTGAAATTAATGATACACCTTCCATAAGTAAACTATAGAAAGTTAAAGATTTTTATGTGTCATTTATAAATGGAAAATATATTATACCAAATGCTCAAAAAAGGTGGAGTTACAAATGGATGCAATAGACTGGGACCTATGTTGGAAGACTAAAATTAATTCAATGTTACATATACAAAATATTGCACAGTTCAATTTTAAATTTTTACATAGACTGTTACCTACAAAACATAGACTAAATGTATGGAAATTATCCACAACCAATCTATGTGAGTGTTGTAATACTGAAAATGAAGAGCACATGCTATTTAAATGTAAAGATATAGAAGAATGTTGGACGAAATTACTCAGTATGGTGCGATCATGTTTTAGAATATGTGATAAAGTACAATGGAACAAAATCGTTATTGGAAGCTATAGCGAAAGATTGAATGAAATCATTTCAATTTTGACTTTCTAACAGATGACAGAAATTTAAACTGGGAAATCCTAAAGGTTACATTCTTTCTTTAACTTAGTCAAATTTACAGTAAACTTATTACCTATCATTTTCCGATGATGGCATTATTAATGTAGAAATATTGAATCCCGACACGATGGCGCGCATTTCGATACTTGGAGTATGTATTATACTATCTTATCTGAGATTAATCAGTGGATCTTTCGGTTTTTATTCCCTATAATATATGATATTGAACTAGTGGGGAACGTAGTCAAAATGACCTATATCCATTAGGCCTAAGTCTGCTTTTCCTAATTGTCGAATTAATAAGAATGTATGTAGGCCTATAAAAAGAATACCGAATGAAAATGGTTCGGAATAATTTCTCGCCAGCCCCGCGGTGACCGCTACCACCCTCTCGTGGTTTCCTCGGATCAGAAGTTAAAATTCCAAATGAATGACCAGCTATACACATAAATGATAAACAAAGTTATATATTCAGACTATGTCTCATATATTTTTATAGGTGATTATGTCATAAATCCATTTACACAGTGTCGATTTCCGCACATTTAGTGTAAATATAGAGGTCGATCACCCCAACGACCACCACCCCCTACTCACAATACAAGGCGGCATATAAACAAATCAAAATACATATAGCCTGGCCTATAATTCTTTTATTTATTATGCATTATTATTATCATACAATACACCGAGTATATTATCATTGTTATCATATAAATGGTATACAGTACTTTAGGAAGTAGACAATTATTTCAAAAATTAAATTTCAAGAATAAGCTTTCTTCCATTGTGGACTTTAAAAATTAATTATGCCAAGAATAAAATATGACAAACTTATAATAGAAATGATGATGATAAAATTAGATAAATAGCCTACAGGTATAACTTTCCGTAAAAAACTTAATTTATTGAATTGTTACACAATTATATGGGGAGTTTAACTTAATTTCAATGTTGAATATTAATTTGTTTTAATGATAATGATTAAATAATAATAAGGATGATGATGATGATGATAATAATAATAATAATAATGACTATTATCACACACACACACACATCCACACACCCACACCCACACACACCCACACACACACACAGAACTTACAAGACTGAATACATACATGTTCGTCACTGGTGCTGGGAATAGTAATAAAAGTGCGGGTTGGGGTAGGCCCGCCGCCGTTGCAGACCACTAACATTTAGACGGAATACACAAACACTGTCTAGCTGTTTTACACATCTTTATTCAAAATGATATTCTAATTAATTTCATTTATTTCATCAAACAATAACAATACAAACAAAACTAACCACAGAGCAAAAATCGGCATAAACAATCAAATCAAAATACTGGAAAAAATAAATAAATATATATAATGTCTCTTATACAAATCTTAATGATACTGTGCGGCAAAAACAATTCATATTCAATCGATGTTGTTGATGTGGATCCACGTATGACTCATCGTAAGAATAAATAAATAAGCATCATAGCCTAATTGATCCCTGTTTAAAGTGTATAATTCGAATACTAGTGTTTTATTGGCATAGCGTAGTGTGCGAAATCAATTGACTTTGGAAATTCGATTGGAGGAAATTTCGCACTTTATGGTATACCAGTACAACACTAGTTTTTGAAGCGTAACACATGAAATGAGATATCAATATGATATGACCTCTTCTTAAGAATCTTAAAGGACAAGACGAGGTATCCGAAGGAATAATTTTATTTAGTGATTCGACGTATTTTATAGCATAAAAAAACACAGAATATTACCACGACACTTGGGAAACAATGTCCTTGGTTGATGTTACAGTCAGTGGTTTAATCAATTGCGAATTTCTAATTAACAATAATAAAGCAAAAACGTAATGCTCAATGTTTGACTTTGGTAAAATAAAACAAATATTCTAATGTCACAATAAAGTTTAGACACAAGCTTATTGTAAATAGTAAGATGGTGTACCGTACCACGATACGACCATAATACTTTGCGCTGTGTCGGTAAAGCTGGGAAAATTGAGTATATGGGCGTGCGTTCTTTAAGCCAAAAATATAATATCTTTAGGTTATGTGAAGTATAAGGTATACACAAATATGAAGATAATATCACAATATTGTAAGTTTATGATATATTCAATTTACAACATACAATAGTCCATCTCTTTCTTTCTTTCTTTCTTTATTTCTTTCATTTATTACCCATAAATATAACAGACTATACAGGATACATATATAGAAAAGAAAATCAAATGATGGGTAGTATGAATCTCTTAGTTTACTATACGATGTCGCATATGTTGAACTCGTGTAACATGCTTGGACGGAGTATACAATCCATAATATACAATGCCTGTTCCAATGTGTCAATTTTCCATTTCTAAAAAAAATATAATTAATATTGACGGTGTTAATT
>NW_022726429.1:1004666-1007336 GCF_011630105.1 Anneissia japonica
CCCATTTTGTTTATTTCTTCTCCCGCTATATTTTATTTTATCTTATTTCTTATTTTTTGACTTTTGTCTGAATGGTTGTATTACTCCAAAACATTGTGTATATGCTAGAAATAATTATTTTGGTGTACACTGATCAAGTCGTTGTAGGGCTTTGATAATTTTTTTTTGTAACTATGCCTTATCAACTTTGTTAATTGATTGATTTATATCTATTTAGAATTAATCTGCTGTGTTGCCAAATGGGTTTGAAGTAGGCTATATAGAATAGGATCCCTCTTAATATAGAAGCAATTTAATTCAATACAAACCTCGTTCAAACTACAAGCTAAATCGATATACGTGGGATGCGTTGGTGGAGGAAATGTATGGAAGGCATTGATGACGTCTGTACTGAACTTCGTCGAGTCGAGTCCATTCTGGTTGGAGCAAGGCAAGTCATTTAATGAATACATCAACATCCTCAACAATTGCTTGGTCGCAACTTTTAAGCACTCCTTGTCTTCTTTACACTCCTGTTAAATATATAGTGAGAATATCATTGAAAAGGTCCTTTTTTTTATAGAATAGGGGCGGGAATTGGGGGGGGTGAGTAAGTATAAGATAGATACTAATTCAGTTTTATAACTTTCTTCAATAAAATATTATTCAGTGACAATTTAATGCGGGGCGCAGAGGGCGGTGAAGTAGAGAGCACAGCCGGCCCGAGTGTGAACAGGGGTGGCGCCAGGATTTGCCCGACGGGGGGGAGGGGGTGGCGAGGTCCCCGACGAGGGGTCAGATTTCCCCGATGAAAGCAAAGTGGGCGTGGTCGAGCTTCGATGAAAAGTGTTCCTAGGGGCTAAGCCCCCGAAAATTTTGACAATTTAAGGGTTTCAAAGGCTTATTTAATCGATTTTATAGTCTACTAATTATGTAGAAAATACATATAATTTTTTTTCTCCCCGACGAATTGTGCTTTTTCTCCCCGACGGGGGGGGGGAGCTTCCCTGACCGGGGGGGGGGTACAGCAGCTCTCCACGACGTGGCCATGTCCCCCTCGCCCCGCTGGCGGTACCCCTGCTCGCCGAGCGACGAAGGATGAATAGAGAACATAAATTGAATGTATTTGCAACATGTCAATGGCATTTTATTAAATATTGAACAGCATTCTTATTATAGGCATCTCTATGGTAGCGCCAGAGTAATATGACAGGCTGTGTTGCCGTCAAGAGTTTGGCTTTCAGGAACCGTAACTTATAACAAAGATCGTATAGTTCTTTAAGTGGAACGCGAAACGGAAGAGCGTATAATGGGAATTTCCTCGACTACTGTCAGCGGATTGGCTCTCAAACGAGACAACGAAAGCTCTATTGTTTTAAAAATTTTGTCGTTTTTTTCCCCTTTCTAATATTTATCAAAAAGTGGGACAATTTTAAGATGTCCTGGTTCTGGTGGGTACATAGGCCCCGAAAAATGGCCCTGGTAAAAATCTCCCCCTCCCCTACGGGTAAAAATAGTAATAAAACTTTTTTTTAATCTTCCAACTATATATTATTTTTGCAGTAAATACAAACAATTAATAAAAATGTTCATAGTTTAAATAAAAGTAAATAATAAATATTTCGTTTAATTGCAAAGTTTACGGTACATATCAAATTCAGTAGTAGGCTTCTAATGTAAATAATTGTTGTTTTTAAATAAATGATTTAATCAATTAACATATCATGTTTGTTTTTTAAATTAAATAATTTAATAAATATAATTTAATCAAAATAGTGTATATTTTCTTTTAACAAATTAATGATTATGAATGATCATAATCATGTCGAATATGTAATTAAAAAAGAAAATCGTCTTATCGGTTATATAAAATCAATTATCAATAATCTAAATAATTTCAATAGAGTATACTATGGTAACATCCTGTGGCGAACGATCGCACTTCCATTTATCAATTACGCAAGTGCGGTGTGAGTAAACGGAAGCAAAAGTGATCTTGAAAAAATTGAAAGGCTGCAAATGCAAATGGCGAGGTGTATTCTACAGGCTCCAAGAAACACACCCCGTTCTACCCTTTACGGAGACCTCGGATGGTCCCCCATCATCGACTCCCAGAACATCTTCAGACTAAACTATATCGATCGTATTATGAAAATGGAAGAAGATCGTTGGCCAAAGCTGTTACTTAAAGCCCTAACTGCATCTGAAAATATCAATAACTTGAGTTATAAATTACTTGGTTGTGTCGATAGTATATTTCAGAAATGTAACATTCAGAGTATTTTCCATTATATTAAAAATAATCGAAATATACCCAATCCTATATGGGCAGCTGAAATAAAACATGCTCTAAAACAAAATTCGTTAAATTGCTGGAAGGATGATATTAAAAGCAAACCTTCTATTGTAAAATATTCATTAATTAAAACGTCACGAAGTATGGAGGAGTACCTTCTTGACGGTACTGATTTTGAAGAAGCATCAATAAAATTTAAGCTCCGTTCAAATACCCTCCCTCTCCAACAGCGAACTAAAAATGGTCTAATGATCAGAGTGACACTGGATTTTGTAAGGTGTGCAATGATAATTCCATTGAAGACATTGATCATTTTCTGCTTGTATGTCCAATTCTTGAAAACATTAGAAGGATGGAAATATTACACTTTAAAAATAATCTCCAATCACTAAACT
>NW_022726429.1:1007468-1014354 GCF_011630105.1 Anneissia japonica
ATAGTATTACTACAGTGTTACTACAGTAATGTTGTTTTTTATTTAGTGGATTTTGTTTCAACACCAATACAGTACTGAATACTGTCATTCCTGATGATGACATAATTAATGTCGAAATATTGAATCCCAACACGATGGCGTGTATTTCAATACTTGGAATATGTATTATACTTTCTTGAATACTGTTATTGTATAATTGTTTTGTATAACTTTTAGTCTCTCTTAGTTTAGTTGTTTTTTCTTTCTCATTGAACGCACCGAAATGTTGTGTGCCACTGAAACAAAAGTGTATGTTCAGTTGAATAAATAAATAAATATATTTGTTAAAGACATGCTCCTGTCATTTAAAAATGGTCAATATAAATTAACAAAATGTTACTAGATCTTCATAGATAGTTATATTTTAACTTACTGTATTTATGTACATTTCTGATAAAAAGTTTTTAAAACTCATTTGACAGTTAACATCTTTTTTTTAACAAAATGTTACTACTAGGTCCTATTCTTCCCGCTCCTTTTTCAGGGGCTATTTATACCTACATTACCCCCGTATCAGGAGTCGTCTATTACACAAACATCAGGCAAATTCTGGAACAGTCCACCCATTCTCTCACTCGCAGACACAGTTCTAGCTTTGTGGTACTGGGGCGGATTTAGAGGGGGCCGAGCAGGCGTTCCCCCCCCCCCCACGTACCTTTTAAAAAGTAAAAAAAAACCAAAAAACAAAAACAAAAAGAAATAATTGATCGCCCAATACGCTTCAGAGGTTATTTTCGGCCGTTTAGACCGAGGGTAGTGTTGTCTCGATCGGCCCCTTTCAGCCCCCTTTCGCCCAGCCCCCTCCCCCATCCTTCGGACATTTCTGGGTGCGCCTCTGTGGTAATCTGTTTTTATGATGTTGTTAGTAGTAAAATATGGATTATTCTTGACCCCTACCGCTCCACAATCTCGCGCACAGTACTAACCTTGTCTGTTCTATTTTTTTTACCGGTACGGTTGTTAAAGTAGTCGAATATGTCTTGAGCCCATACTGGGATAGTCAAATTGCAGAAAGGTTCATCCTCCCTAGAGTAATCTTCTGAGATTTCGAAGATGGTTAGCTTTTTACATTTCGCTTTGACACTATTGGCGTTGCAATCATTTGCCGACAGCATACATTTTGAGATTTGACCTGAAAAATGATTGGTTAAAAAAGTCAGTCAGTAGCAATAGAATATTATATATAAAATAATATATAAAAACCGCATTAACTTATTACATATTCATTAACATGCTCGTCTTTGGGTGATCTTATAATATCAGCCAGGTGATGAACGAGGAATGGTTTGACAGAGATTGTTATTTAACGCCAGGGCTCAGATTTTTGGCACACGACATTTCAGTCTTAAATGGATAGGGGGAGGGGGCGATCCAGGATTTTTTATTAACGGGGAGGGCTGAACATTCAAGTACTTGAATTAGGCTTGGCGTAGATTCCATGATGTACGGTGGCTGGGGTTGGGGGAGGTAGCTTGCAATGACCCACTTAGGATGGGGGTGCCTAGGGTTCACGCATTTCATTGTCTTTAGATGACCAAAGTCGATTATTGAGGAAAAAATCTGACGAAAATAATGTTGGAAAAATGAGAAAAAACGACATTTACATAAAATTACTTAATCAAGCTCAATGTAAGTTTTAACCACACTGTGGCAGATATATATGTTAATTGTTGGTATTTTTGATCCACTTCATTTAAAATGAAAGAGAAAAAAAAACCTCACACAAACATTCATAAAGTGTATATTAGGCCTATGTTTTTGTGAACTGACCCACTGAGATCTATGACCAACTCATATACCCCCCACCCCCGGAATCCTCTTTAGATTGACTTGACGCATATCAAAATTAGGAAAACAGGTCAACGAAAGTGTGTACACCACCGATGGTGTATTTTGGGAACGAAGTTCCGTCAATGTTTTTATTTTAATATTTGAACAATAACTTTCAAAGTTCTCTGTTACTTGTCTGAGTATACTTTACTAGGCCTAATCATTTTTTTTAATAGTGCTGATATAATAGTGATTTATTCATTAAGATAATATCGGACAAAAATCTGTTATGAAGCAATAAAACGTAATTTTTAACCCACTCAACACACTACGACAATTGGTGGTCGACCTAAAGACCGTAAAAACGAGATGGTAATTATACCCGTCTATTATAATCTTGTGACTGAACGTTGTTAGTGTTATCTGTTAAAGCTTACCTCCAGGGGAAATATGGTGTGTTGTAGGCCTACAATGAATGTTTTAAGACAATGTTTGAAGGTATATATTTGAAAAATATTAATACAGTACTTTTGAATGGTAGTAATAACACTTTCCCCATATGCCTTGAAATTAGTCAATTATACGTCAGCATATCATTTTTTGTTTTTAGCATTAAATCGCAATTCTTGGAGCATCGTTCCAATACCACTTTGCCCGAACTTTCGAAACGTGTTGAAAAGGTCAAATGAGATAAACTTTTCACCAGTATCATAACACACAGTAAATAGACCTAAAGAAGCTCGATCCGTGTGCTAAAAAACAATCATCATTAACTTTAAACGTAGGTTTTGTAAGATTATGTATATAAGTAGGTTATCTTTTTATTATATGTAGCCCTATGTTATGTCACAACTTTATATAAATGTATGTATTGAGACATACTCCATCGAAATGCACTTTATCGTGTCGGGATTCAATATTTCGACATTCATCATGTCATCAGGAGCTTTGAAGGACAAATGTAATTTCCGTGAGGACAAATAAACTTGATTCTGCTTCTGTCTCTGATATTTTTATACAAGCTTTTATCTTCATGACAGGCTACTTACATTCAAAATTTAAACCATAAAGTCAATAGGATATTTTTTAAGTATTAGGCCTATGTGCTATTTCCGGGCATCAGGAAATAAAAAAACAAAACAAAACAAAACAAAACAAAAAAACAACATATATTTCGGTAGTTATCTACCATCAATATTTTTATTGGTCAATTTCACTGGTCACATACTCTACTATATTCATAATTATAACACACCTAAATAGATCCTTATCATTTGATTAATGGATTTTGTAAACCGTGACATTGGTTATTTACACCATTTTGTCAATATTATGAAAATTTAGTTCCACTCTAGATTTTTAGTTTCATCCGTACATTATTTTTGTGAGAAGTATAGTGCAGGCATTGGTTCGTATGTGTTTGTTTTCTGTTGGCCATATGTTGATGGCCTATAGGAAAAAATTAAGAGGACTCTAAGAAAATTACGAAATAACGGGATATTACAAGACGACGAACAAACTACATAGTTTGGTCAACCCCAAGGACATTTCATAGATGAAGTGCGCGGGGGAATCTGTTCGGTTGAATGTCAAAATTGCCAAGCTGTGTACATCGGAGAAACAGGAAGACCATTTAAAATCAGACTCAATGAACATAAAAAAGACGTAGAAAACAACGTACCTACCAGATCATCCAGAAAATCTACATCAACTACTTTCAATAAATCTGCTATTACAGACCACATGAATAATTACAACCACCAACTAGATTGGAAATCTAGCACAATTAAAGAAAGAGTGTCATCATAATTTAAAAGAAATATAAAAGAATCTATGGATACGAAAAACTAAGGACAACGGTGACGAGGGTGTATCAATTGCCATCTACAACAGCCTTCTCTTGAAACCCAAAAGTAAGGGGCGAGGTACATTCTACTTCATACATTGGTGGCGCCAGTCTCAAAACAACTGGACTGAAGGAAATAGCAACACCAAGCAACAACCAAGCCACAATCGTAATGAAGATGCTAATAATCTGTTGTTTTATGTCATATTTTTTAACTTTGTCATTTTTTGGGTAGATTCTTGGCAAACATGTCTAAAAATATCTAAAAAAATCACTGATTAAGAAAAAAAATGGGTGCCAGTTTTTTTTTATTCACTTCTGGGCCTCCATTTTGAATTTCAAAATGTCCGCTGCCGAAAATTAGTTTTTAACAAAAACAAAATTGCAAATTGACCATCTTTATTCATTTATATATCATACAATAGTCATTTTATTTTATCTGATATCATATAATGGGATTAGTGATGCATTCGGAAGAAAATAAGAGCACAAGAAAAAACCTCCACTCCCAGAAATCTTGCTCCTCCACACACTTCCCGCTGGATATTCTTTTGCAAAAAAAGTTATTCTCAAGTATTCACAAAATCGCCACATATTACCATATTTTGCCATCTGAATCTCCCTAAACTTAATCACTGAGCACTGGCACTTAACCTTCGCCCCTTAAATCCCCCTGCCATACCACGACGTCCCGGGCCAGGCCCCACTCCAAACTTTTTAGAAAATTTATAAATGGAGATAAAAGAGGAAAGTTATATTGAAATTTAGGCCTAGGACTGTGAGTGCCATCTAGTTGCCATAACCACAACATTTTGTTCCTCGGTTTCCACAATTTTTGGAGAAGGGCAGATTTAGGGAGGGGAACGTTCCCCCTGTTTTGCCGCTGTCGTCTTTTTTTTAAAGTGAAAATACAAAATCGCATACAAATACTAAGTGTAACAGCATTTACTGAACATCAATCATGCCATTACTAAACATATATGTGTATAATAATGATAAACACTAGCAGTCTGACAAAAGTAATGCTGCAGCATTCTAATTCAAAAACTCAGCTCATGTGTTCAATTTAGAAAAAAAGTTCAATTAAAAGTATTTTGCAACTGATAGCAATGTATGTTTCTTAAATTTTGACATTTTGACCCACAAATTCTACTCTTAAAGATGCGGTGCTCTACAAAATATTTTAAAGGCACTGCAGTTGAGTAATTTGTTGAAAATTTTGTCAAGAATGATCCATGTGGTATTTAAAGTTAAAACTAACTGCAGGGTGCAAAACACAGATTTTAGCTGAGCAAAACCATCTCAGCCTTTTTTGACTGAGACAGTGCTGCAGTAGTGGCCTTCCTCGGTTTGTTTGATTGTGGTGTGTAAAAATTACCTCCTAAATTAGGAGTATATCGGAGTGAAAAGAAGGGCTACCAGTTTGCAGTGTTTGTTGATATGTTCCATTATTTGACAGACTTTCATGTTGAGATCAGTAATGGATTGTAGTAGAAACCACTAACTGAGTGATGTTAACATATCTGCCTAAGTTGATGTTGCACTTAATACTCTCCATAATGTCACCTTGTCCTCAGCAAACCAAAAACTCTCAGATCTGATCTGATCTGATCTTCCAGTTAAGAATTGCTTCGTTAACAGGGGACTCAAGATTAGGTACTACGATATTTTGGCATCATACGGGGTCATATCCTAACACTTCTTCATGTTCTTGAAGAGCCATGGAGCAAATCAGCAAACAACATAAATGAGAGGAGGTCCCTGGTTTTAAGATTAAGAGCATTAGCTGCCAAGGAAGATCTCCTATGATGACTCCAAGATCAAACTAACGAACAATTGAGTTTTATCACAGCAATTCACATGAACGATGCTGCTGTTTCCCATAAACTCTCCATTTGGTGGAAAAAAGTAATTACAAAAATGCTCCAGTGATGCCAGGTAGATGTACCATAACTTTAGAAACTGAAACAGCGTTATCACCCCTCGCATGTAGCTATCTGCTCCATTTATAAATGTATAATTAATCAGTTGGTACATAGCAATAATTCACATATTTTTGGTGGGATGGGGGAGGGACAACATTTCCGTGTGTATCACTGACTGAATTGAATTGAAAGTTAGCCTTTTAGGCTTTTTGAGCATTTGAGTAGTCATCAGTAATATGACAGTTTATCTCCAATTATATATCATTTATATAATTTGTGTATACAGTATATGGATTTTTTCTCCCTCTTTTTATATATATTGTGTATACATATAATACATATATAGATATGAAAATGATAAACAGATGAGGGTGATTCATAATGATCTGTCTTACTTGCGGTACATCAAGAACCAATGGCGGATCCAGGAATTTGAAATAGAGGGGGGCCTGGAGAGGGACTTTCACAGGTGGAAGTACTATACTTCCTCACCTGCTTTAATCAGATTTGAATTTCCAAACGGTGTAATAATGACCCAGTTTGTCACTTATCGTTTAAAATTTATATATACAATAATATTAAGTAGATCCCTGATAAAAGATCATGAGAATTTTTTTGGCGCTTCATTTTGACTACACAATGTTGATGTAATGATGATGAATTTTACTATATGAAATTGTCATTTCTGGCCATCTAGAGGTAATATTTCCTCAAATTATTCGCACCTCAGCCCCAACCATGGTGGGGCTGAGGTGGCTGTGAAAACTAAAAGATAGTGTTTATAAACTTTATTTTCTATTGTACAACACACATATTAATAAGATATGATTTTTCCCCTCCCTTTATATATATTGTGTATACATATAATACATATATGAATATGCAAGTGATAAACAGATGAGGGTGATTCATAATGATCTGTCTTACTTGCGGTACACTAAGAACCCGTGGCGGATCCAGGAATTTGAAATAGAGGGGGCCTGGAGAGGGACATTGACAGATGGAGGGTCTGTACCACCTCACAACCCCACCATGGTTTGGGCTAAGGTAAGACAATTTACGATTATGGCACCTCAAGATGGCCGGAAATTGCACTCTCTTAAAATTTGAAAATAATTTACTTTTATTCTCCATTTTTGTCCTATTTTGAAAACATATATGGGTGGGGGGAGGGGGTTGGCAGCTGGACCCCCATTGAATCCGCCACTGACACTTATCCTAAAATATTAAGCCTTAAATGTGCAAATATGTATACATATATACATATATACATATATATACATATATATATATATATATATATATA
>NW_022726429.1:1015769-1043651 GCF_011630105.1 Anneissia japonica
ATCTAATTTCTTTTTTTTTTTTTTTTTTTTTTTTTTTTGTTAAAAACTAATTTTAGGCAGCAGCCATTTTGAAATTCAAAATGAAGGCCCTAGAAATGAATAAAAAAAAAACTGGCACCTATTTTTTCTTAATCAGTGAATTTTTTTAGATATGTTTAGACATGTTTGCCAAGAATTTATCCAAAAAAATTGACACGTTAATAAATGTGACATAAGACAACAGACTATATATACTCTTTGTCGCGAGTCACAAAAGTGGTGTGGTGTTCGGTGCATGTGGATGATGAAAGCTACGCCATTGTTAGGGCATGGAGGCGTTAGTTTAGAAACGAAACTAATCGAATTCCTATATGGAGGGTAGGCCAAAATCTCTTTGTAGTCGGTCGAGAGAAAAGTGTATACAGTCGATACAGAGTGAACTGCCGTAATTGACTATTACTTTATAATTACGATATCACTATGCCTAGGCAGTGTTCACGTACAAAATGGTCTTTGAAAGTATAAAAAGACAGCGTTGAATTTCTGGTCGATTATTTGAGTAGTGCAAAGTATATAGCAATAAATAACTGCTATCCTATTGATTCTAAAGGATAAAAGCTTAGAAATGCTCGGACACACAGGTACAAATATGTATTGTTTTAATGTTGACTTCTCACAAATATTTCTTTCATATTATATGAATAAAGGCATAGATTATAAAGCATGCATGTATAAACATTAATTTTACGATATTCTATACACATGATATGACGTACTATTTAGGCTGTGTCTACCCAATTAAATATTGAATAGCTTTATATTTCAAACGATCAAAATCAGATGGAAGTTTATTTACAGAGGGTTCTACAAAAATCCTTAGTTATCAACCAATGAATCATACAGAAACGCTCATGAAGACGAAGGTCAGGGTAAGAAATAAAAATAAAATGTTGACCATATTTCCAACAATCATACTTTACATTCTTTGACACTTATTTTGAACATTACCATTAGGACAATGTTTAAATCCACACTATCCTATATCTTACACTTTTAAACTGATTGTACCGTAGGCCCTACCAGATAGGTACATTCCCAATACATTATGGTCTTCCACTTCTATAGCGCATGATACAGTACATAACAAACGTTACATAACCACTACTACTGTACTAATAATAATAATAATAATTATCGAGTTATATATCACATATTTTAGACACCTCTATGCGCTTAGCATTATTACACCCGGTCGTTGGATCAGGCACATATGGACTTAATCAAGTCAAGTGGCTTAGATATGGACAGTGCAACTTAACAAAAAATCCTATATAAGCTTGAAAAGGACCCTTTAATATTAGGTTTTAGAGGCTATAATTATTAATTATATTTATTACAATTTACCTATTACCTATTTCCCAAACGCTGCAAGTAAAAAAACCCAGCAAAACAAGCCCTTACATATAGGCCTATACGATGTACTAAAATACTTTTTGAAATCACATTTTTAAAGCAATTTTTGTTTGTGGTATTTTAAAGTTGGTTCAACTATTATATTATTGTATATGTTTTAGAATCACGTCAGGTCATCATAACTTCATTAATACATTTTAGATTCACTTCACTGCTAGTAGGTCGATGAATTGTTCTATTATTGAATAGTAATTGTGATTATCGGATGGAATAGACAATACCTGGATTTGCGTCAGGAGAATCAATTATATCTGTAATTTTGCCCAACCTGTCGTGAAAATGTACTGAATAATCAGTGCGTTTGAAAACACTTGCAAAATATATTTGCAAGTTGTTCTCCGGTGGGACTCGAACCCACGATCTGCAGATCATTAGCCTGGCATTATACCTCTATACCGCCGAGATTGCGCCTGATGGCTAGGGTTGAATTCGAGCCCAAGTAAGCAAGTGTTTTCACACGCACTGAGTATTCAGTACATCACGACAGGTTGGGCAAAATTACACCTACACATGTTCTATTGTCAATATTATACTATATCATAGAATCATGAAATGCCTAATAGACCCTAAACGATAACATATATAGGACTTGACCATAGTTTGTTCTCAATATCCTTGAATTAAAAAAAAAAATAGCTTTTTGATATTTCTGAGCGTTGATGCCGGATCTGTTTTAAAAAATCTCAGAATGTATGAGCATTAAGAGTTTCACCTGAGTAGACCCACGAAGGCTCTGTCTCTAGGTCCGATCAGGTGCATTTTTACCAATTTTACTTAGGGCCCGGCAGCGATCTAGACTATGCTGATGAAATGAGAGTCCACACCACGTCAGCGGCACTGTGGTTGTTGGCGGTGACACGAAAATTTCAGTATTTTTACCGCTTGATGCCCGAAAATGGAACTTAAAAATTACCTTTTTTGTATATATTTGACGAATTTAGTGTAAAAAACCCAAAATAATTAAATAGGTACCAGACAATGGCACTTCAATATTTACAATTCCAAAAACTACCATATCCACTTGAGCCCCACTGTGGTTGGGGCTCAGGTGAGAAAATTTTGTGAATTTGAGACTCGCATAAATTAAGTCCTATCTCTCAAGAATCTGTTCATTCATCTTTTTATAGTTATTCCGTAATAAGCAATACCGTATATACGAACATGATTAAAACATCTAAAATTTGAATGTCGTGCATATAAGACGACCCCCCTGTTTTTCGATCGTAATTTGCTATTTTTAGCCTCGTCTTATACGCTAGCATATACGATATTTGTTTTCAAACCCTAGGTCATCTGAGCGTTAGAGGATTGCCCCATGCAGTGGCGGATTCAAGGGGAACCACAGCCCGGGCCCCCTTAAATATTTAAAAATTATTTTTTTTGGAGAGAAAAAAACTGAAAATTATATTCAAATCCTGAGATTGCCGTTTTGGGCCATCTTATAGAAACAATAGAAAGCGGTGACATAATATACAATCGGTGAGCAGTGTCTACCGTAGTGACGGGAGACACTGCTCACAGGTTGTATACTATGTCACGGCTTTCTATTGTTTTTATATTATACTGTATTATCATGATGCCAGTGTCTACCGTCACTACACGTTGAGAAAGCTCGCAGGTGCGACCGTAATACTCGTGATCAATAAAAGTTATATGTTTCGTTATACTTCAAATTGGTATTTCATTTGTCTACTTATGCTGTTCAACTATATAATCCGAAACATACGTGCACCCATCACATTGATGCCTATATATATATACTGTCTCTTATACACATCTAGATGTGTATAAGAGACAGATATAATACTAATAATATTATTATTTAAGAATCTATTGAGATCCAGCGGGCCTTCATTGATGTACGGTAGAGATTGCATCTTTAGATCTCCGATCTTGTTCACAAATTCACGGAATAGGCCTAGTGCTGTCTGTAAGAATTTCGTAGGACGCGTTAAGAACACAAAATATTTCTGTATCTACTGGAACCGAGCCGCATAGCTTGTGTTCCACTATTAGCATTCACACCTGGGCTGTGTATATATTGCTTTAGTTTGGCTCTGTAAGCATTAGTGGTCGTTTGACTAGTCTGGGCTCTGCCTAAGCTGGTCCAACGTTTTGTTTGGATCTATACCCTAGCTGAACTGATGAGGACTGGAAAGCCGAAACGGATCCGTCTGCAGATATTGGACATTCAGTGGATGCTTGGTTTATTTTGTTATTCTGATCGGATTTTTTCTATTGTACCGTTTTTATTCTATATTTTTTTGCATTATGTGGCCGTTTGCTGTTTTTATGGGTTTTACCAATTTGCTTATTTAAATTTATATATATAATATATATATATATATATATATATATATATGTGTGTGTGTGTGTGTGTGTGTGTGTGTGTGTGTGTGGTATATATATATATATATATATATATGGGTGGGTGTGTGTGTGTGTGTGTGTGCATATATATATATATATATATAATATTATTTTGTTTAATAAGAGCAATACCACGGTCATTTATAATATCAAAATTAGCACACATAAAATTGCCAAAACAAACACTCATTCAATTAAAACAATTGGAGAAGCGACTATGCCGACACCGACAGCTATTTCCGTCATCATTTTATACTGCAGGTGCCATGTTATAAAAATGTGCTCCATCAGTCACAAAGATGTTTGCATGGAAATTTTAAATACTGTATCCGTCCGGAAGAGGGACAAGGGTAGCCGGGCCCTGCATGTTTCCATTGTTACGGTAGTGCCAAGTGAAGCACTGGGCCTCATTTCAAAGGGCCCCCCTCCTACTAATACAAGAACTCTACAACGGAGCCTTGACACTACGGTTAACTTAAGTTAAGGACACCAAACACTACGTAAAGTAAAACGTTGTTTTTTGTAGTCCCACGACAACACTTTCTTAATGCAATATCAATTCCCAACTAAGAAGTGTTCGACATGGCAGGCCTACTAAACTCAGTGGAGGCGAACGGAGGGAGTAGAGCTCTTTATATTGTGGGCGTACGCCCCTCGCGCGCCTCTAGAATCGCCACTGCTCTCGTCGCCCCACTATTTGAGAAAGTCTTTGGCTACGTTCAGACTTGGAGATAAGCCAGGCTTGAGTTAAGCCCGGCTCAACGTTAAGCACGGCTTAACTTTGGCAGGTGTTCAGACTACCGGGATTAGCCAGGCGCGTGAATTTTCATAATAATGAACCGTAACCAGCAAACGTGTTTCAAAACATTGCTCGGTCACAGCGTAAGTAATTGAATGCTGATTGGTCATTTTGTTACACAAAGTCAATGTCAGACACCCCGCAACGATTAAAGCCCGGCTTAGAAAAGTTAAACACGGTGGCACGCCAGGCCAATTTTTATTGTTAAATTTTACAAGAATATACTGCACATTTGCTAATACAGTACCACTATCCCACAGCAATAAGTGACTAGTACCCTACTGTGTCACAGTAATAACCATTTGTTTCTTAATTAAAGTCATGGTACCTTAAGAAGTCATACAAAGAGTATTATTGTTTTAATCGTCTATTATCGACTATTATAGTCGTACGAAGACGATTAAGTTTAAATTAATTGGGGACAGTCAAATCGTAAATATTATCTTAACATGCTTAATATTCTTCAACGATAAATGGCATCTAACTTCGTAGTATGATGCTGTCTGAGTTGCCCTTAAAGAAAATTATATTTAAATCTTTGAAAAAAAACATATTCTATTATTGAAGTATGTGCCTTAAAGTTTTTTTCAAACTTACTTTTGTTCTCCATCCATACACCGTTGTTTGGTGTTGTTCCTTATTATTTAGCAAAATGTTAAATTGTTTTAGTTTAAGCCCAATTTTAACCTAGGCAATTACTGTACTCTATTACACAACATTCAATTTAATATTTTGCATATCAAAAGTAATACATTATTAATGTAGATTGCTCTGGGAAGAACAGTTGTTTCAACTATCCACATGGTATTCAAGTATTTACATTTTTAAAATTTACCATACAATTAAATTTAAAATAATATTTCAGTCTTCTTTGTTTCAAATATTTTTGTTTTGTTTTTATCTTTCACAAAGGTTCTTGAATACCTTGCTTCAATACCTCTGGTCCGACAAGAAAAGACCTGGCTAAGGAGTAGAGCATCAATTAATTTATCACCAAGAAAGTTACTGATTTAAACCGAATCCTGTAACGCGAAAGATTCTTCATTAAGCTAAGTGTGCAATATTAGGTCAGTTAAGACGACAGTATTGCATAGGTATATTTTTAAATCGAGACATAGTAGCTGTTGTTCTATGACAAAAACTCTGATTTAAACATTCCTGTATAGTACAATGCATAATATTTTATGTTTTTTGCAAGTTTCAATTAAAGAAAAATGGTCAACTATATTTTGAACTCAGTGTATTTTGTAAGTTTAAAGGATTAAACATTGACATTGACTCAACATTGAACATTTTACATTGAATTAACATTGAACATACTACATTGAATCGACGTTGAAATTTACGTTGATGCAAACTTTCATTCACAACCAAAATTCAACGTTGATTTAACATTGATCGTTTGACGTTCTTATAACGTTAAATAATTGATGTTGAAACAGCTTTAGACATTTTACGTTGAATCAACGTTGAAATTTACGTTGATGAAAACTTTCATATTCAACTAAAACTCAACGCTGATTCAACATTGATCATTTGAAGTTGTTTTAACGTTAAACATTGACGTTGAAACAACTTTAGGCGTTTGACGTTGAATCAACGTTGGAATTTACGTTGATGAAAACTTTCATATACAACCAAAATTCAATGTTAATTCAACATTAGTCATTTGACGTTGTTCCAACGTTGAAAAATTAGCGTTGAAAGAACCTTAGACGTTTTACGTTGAATCAACGGTGAGATTTACGTTGATGCAAACTTTCATATACAACAAAAATTAAACGTAGATTCAATGTTTGCATATTACGTTGAATCAACGTTATTTCAACCAAGTTGTGCCCACTGGGTAGTTGCTATAGGAACACAGTCCGTCTTGAGATAAGCCACCTAGTTCAGACTGACAGGTGGATAAACCCGGTGAGTTAAGCCGGGTTTATCCACCTAGTCTGAACTAGGCCTAGGACTCACGATAATAATATAAGACTACTTACTTAGTATAACAGCAGTAAAAGTGACCATCGTCAGAATACTAGTGGCGGTCATTTTGAACGAGTAGTTACCTTCTACCTAAAATTGTCAATGCAGTCAGGCACAGAGTAGAGCTAATGTTATTACATGTGTTATCTTGAAGAGTAAATTGACAAATGACTGGTAAAATGAAGTGATTTTTCAACTTATATAGGATCATTCAATGTACACATTTTTGTGTGTTAAGTAAGATTACGTGCTTAATTTAAAAAAGAAAAAAAAAATCCCGGACGGGTGCAACCCGGAAAACGTTGCTATGAAGAGTAGGCGTGGTTATATGGTGCTCGAATTAAACACCCAGGTGGGGACAATGCTTGATGTCAGCTTTAACTTAATAAATATTATTCAAGCACCAATAAAAACAAAATGCCGAATATGATTGGTGAGAAACTAGGCCTACACCCACGTACGGACATTACATCATGGGGCTACAATTCAGTGATTGGATCTTTATACTTTCTAACACTTTATTCCGGTGTAAGTGAATTATGTATTAGTAACCTAGTATTATAATAACAATAATAAACAAACATTTTGTTGTCACGTCCGAAAGATCCCGTCAGTGCTCTCCGTTAGGTGGTAAGTGTCACATTTTGCATTTAATGGTGTTATACGGCACAAAGACTAAATCTACCTGCATTTTTGTTCAGAGAAAACAAACTCAACAATATTATAATAATAATTCTACTTTTTATTGGCTTAATGATTTGTTTTGTTTTGTGTGCCTTTTCGTTGTTAAAAATTTTGTATGTAAATACAGTGATGTTGCAATCTGGAATCCCCACTCTTGTAAGAATGCTTAATGGATAATAATAATAATAATTATTATTATTATTATAATTATAATTATAATAATACCGGAATTTTTGGTGTTAACAAATAAATAGTAATGAATTAATAATAAAAGTTAACAAATAATAATAATAATAATAATAATAATAATAATAATAATAATTTTATTTAATAATAATGTAATATACAAAATAATATTAAAATAACAATTACAAAATAATAATAGTATAATAAAAATAATAATAACAATAATAATAATAATAATAATAATAATAAAAATAATAATAATAATTAAGGCCATATCAATTTAATTGTTTGTCTCAAAGCTCTCATGTTACCTTTAATTTTTATGTTGTCTGACATCATTAAAAACAATCTTAGGCCATATTAATTTAATTGCTAGTTTCAAAGATCCCGCGCGCATTAGTAAATTCATGCTCATTAGTCACGGCTCAAAAGTTAGAAACAGTTTTTTTTAATAATTTTTATATATATATATTTTTTTCAAATTTTGATTGTTAACACACTATATTTTTCTATAATTCTTAAGTGAAGATAGCCCTTTAACTGAGCTTTTAAAACCATGTACTTTTCGGTAGCTAAATAAAACGGGTCAGCCGAGGGGGCGTGGCTTGTATATAGTGCCGTCATGTATAAAATAAATAATATTTATTTGACATTATACATTTACAACAGTGGCAGCACACAAGAAAGTGACGCGGTCAAACTCAAACTAATGAACAAAGAGGAAAACAACCGCTTAAAGCTAAACAAATGAAAAAACTTAACTAAAGAAAATACAATAATTATGGTGTCTACCAAAAAACATCACACTACTACACTGTGTGACCAATGAATTTAGCAAGGCGAGCAGGCTAAGGCTCAGTGGTGGTGCCAGGACCTGCCCGACGGAGGGGCTGAAGGCCCCGACGGGGAGGATGGGGGGGGGCTAGTGGAGCGAATCGAGTCTCACTTGGTGGGAGTCCATGGAAGCCACGGATATTTGATGAATTATGGCGAATTTTTATTACTTATTTGATAGGCATCGAGTTACTATAATATGACTTCATGTAGGCTATGCTTTCTAATGTTGAAATCAGCTTCCAAAACCGAAACATTTTGAATGAAAGAGCTTCCAAAACCAAAACATTTTGAATAAAGCAAGAAACAAAGAGTATGCAATGTAACCATCTAATTTATTATCAAATCCTCATTCTTGAAAGTGAAATTCTATATTTTGGAAATTTTGCATGAAATCTGTCAACCACGGTCGAGGTTGCTTCACCTATCACGATGTATTCCAACCATCATGAGGCTATCTAAATGAGCATTTGTCATGACAGAACGCAAATTATTTTTAATTAGTTTCATTGAATTATTATTATTATTATTATTATTATTATTATTATTATTATTATTATTATTATTATTATTATTATTATTATTATTATTATTATTATTATTATTGTTATAGTTATTGTTATTGTTATTGTTGCTGTGATGAAAAGTTATCACAAACAATATGGTGGCAAATTATTTTTAATTAGTTTCAATGAATTATTATTATTATTATTATTATTATTATTATTATTATTATTATTATTGTTATAGTTATTGTTATTGTTATTGTTGCTGCGATGAAAAGTTATCACAAACAATATGGTGGCTAAACGAATATAACATGTAAATATTTATTTTTATTTGTTTGTTCCCCGACAAACTTTATCGTGTTCCCCGACGGCTATAGCCCCAGCCCCCCCCCCCACCTCTGGCGCCACCACTGCTGAGGCTTAGCTTTAGTTTTCTTTTATGCTGCTGTTACGGGCGGGTGGGGGACGGTCAAGTCAATTTTCAGACGATTGGCCTAAGTAGTATGGACGTTCGTAGGTCTAGGCTCCCTCTAACTAAGCCTGGGCTAGGTCGGACCAGAAGGTCTTTTCAGTAGTCTGGGGCCTATTCCTAGATTGTGCGTCCAGCAACCAGCAGCAGTCCGTCTAGGCCACGCATGTTCATCGCGGTAAATTATGCATCTAAAGTATTTGATCTTTGTTTTCAGCTTTAAAACTCAACTCAATGATCAAAATACATATTAAAAAGGTGTGCATGGATGCTGTGTAGCTTAGTAGCCCTAGACCTGTCTATCGCATACAGTTATTACTGTTTTGGATTTCCTTCTAGCAGCGAGTTGTTATCCGTTGTTTCAGCAACCCTAGAGCAGGGTTATGAAGCTGGCCAAAAGAAATATTTAGCAATTTGACTAAATTCGGTATGAATAATAACTAGCCAAATATACTTAGACATCTGATTATCCAAAACAAATTAATATAAGTAATGATAACTTCGATTCCCTTGCTTTTTTAAATTTTAAATGAAAATATTTAGCAAAATTCAGCTTTTATGAGGATGGCTATTTGGCTTTTGACAGCTTAACACTGTTGGAGTATATGTTTGAAATATTTGTATAACATTGTTTTTAATTGATGTCAGGCAACATAAAAAATAAAGATAACATGACTGAAATGCACTGGCTTGCATCAGCGGTAGTTATTTATTTTTTATTGTTAATTTAGCCATAAAAATAATCTTATTAAAACATATAAAAAAAATTTTTAAAAAAACCTCGCATTCCGCATTAGATTTTTGGAAACAGGAGAGCTTTGAGACAAACAATGAGGTAAATATGTTTTTTTAAGTAAGCGAGAGACTTTATTGCCACAACATAGTTCTACACAAACGTGGATAAAATGATTTGTCCAAGGACACAATAATACTTCCAGACATTACATCATGGGACTAGTGATAAATCATTATATTTCCACCCTTTTTCCGGTTTAAGTGAATTTTAATAGCGGTAGCCGCCTAATAATAATAATAATAATAATAATAATAATAATAATAATAATAATAAATTGTTATTATTATTACTATTATTATATTTATTGGCATAGTAATAGTTAACATTTATGACGTCACCAACTATAAGAACATTAATACGTAGGCCGATATTTTAAGTTGCTTATTTTATTTATGTATTTATTTATTATTATTATTAATTATGAAATTACAATCTTGATGCTTGATAAATAAAAACAACAAACTTGAAAATACATAAAATAAATTTAAGTTTAATTACATATTGATACATAAAAATAAATTTAAAAAAATTAAATTTAAAAAGGTATAGCACCTGTTAATTATTGGCACTTACGTGACAAGTACTGTATTGCATTATCTATGAAAGTTTGAGTTGTTAATGTGATATTAATATCTTAATATTTATTTTATCCAGCATCTTTGTTGTTACATTCTTAAGGTATAAGGCATCAGGACTATCTATTATTTTACAGTTTTTAGAGTTTATTTTTGTTATATTCTGTCAAATTTGCAAACCATTCGACAGAGTTAAAAGTCATTACACTCTGAATTACACGAACAAAAAATAGCAGTAATTAAACGCATCATGGCTTACATTAAAAGACTTAGGGATTGGCTTTTTTGTAATATACAATGTGTTTTGTTTCCAGCTAAAATCTTGAAAACAATGAAAAAAGATAGAATAAAGGTGGGCTACACCGACGAAAGACAAAAAAGCTAAGATCTTTATCATTTATGGTACCAAGATATTTCATTTCCTCAACTATGTCTATCAATTTGTTATTAGCTACCGTACTATCTGGTCCATTTGATTTTTTTTCCTGAAATCGAAAATTAGCTCTTTAGTCTTGCTAGCATTCAACAATAAGAAACTATTATCTAATAATAATAATAATAATAATAATAATAATAATAATAAAAATTATTATAATAGTAATGATAATAATAATTAAGAAAGAAAGACAGAATGAAAAAGAAAACGATAGAAAAGACAAAAAAGTAAATATAAGAAAGAAGAAAAGAAATAAAAAGAAAGAATCATAAGAATGAAAGGGAAAGGATATTCAAGAACACCTACGTAAGAGTATAAGAAAGAAATGGAAGGAAAGAAAAGAAAGAAATATAAGAAAGGAAAGAAAATTAAACAGATAATAAAAGAAAATATGAAGAAGAGATATAAGAAAGGAAAAAAGAAAAGAACAAAACGTAAGAAAGAAAAGGCAACCTATGAAATGGAAAAGAAAAAAAATGACAAGAAAGAAAGAATTATGATACGAAAGAAATGATAAGATAAGATAAAAATGAAATATATATGAAAATGGATAAGAAAGAAAAGGAAAGAAAAGAAATAGAGTTTAAATAAAATCATAAACATAAGAAACAAAGAAACAGAAGAAAGATAAGGAAATATTAGAAAAGTGATAGAAAGCTAAAGAAATAAAGCCTAAGGAAATATAAGAAAGAAAACAGAAAGGAAAGAAAAGGAAACTATAAGGAAAACGTAAGACGAAAGAAAGAAAATGTAGGTATGTAGGTAGGAATTAAAGACATAAGAAAGCACAGAAAGAAAAGTGAAAGAGAGGGTAAGTAAATATACGGTTAGCTAATATTAAATAGTGTCTTTTTTTACTCTAGCGGGTCCTCTCTTGTCATCTGTGATAGTCAATGACAACCACTTGTTCTCTTGATTTCAGAATAGGTATAGAACTTTATTATTATTAAGCTATTTTTCTTTACAATTGCATCAGATTTCGCCTGTGCAAGGCATTTTATCTGCGTTGAATTCTCACCACCCAAGAGTGTAAATGGGTGGGTTTTTGTGTCTACTGCCCATCAGGGAGCAGTAGACACTATGTTATCGCGCAACAGTTGACCTTTCTAATTCCGGTGGAGGTCATGTGTAGGTGGATATCTTATGTGTGGTTAGTAACAGGAACAGTTGTCCTGGTAACAGGATAATGATATCACTGTCTCTGTAATGTATCTATTAACAAGAATACCATGGTGTACTGTAGTGTATACAATGAATAGGCAATTATACATTACAGTATAATATCAACCCCCACCCCACACCCACCTTACTCTCATAATGTGAAACCATTAAATCATTAATCATTTTCCACATCATCGTTTCTATAAAATTAGGCAGTAGACACACGCTCCCACTGGGAGCCTATTTTTGTTAAATCGTAATTGTTTTATTCTTTGTATAAGGATGCACCACTGCTTCAATAAATTGATTTGATATGATAGCATCGCATATCATAGAGAAAATAGAAAACACAATGACCAATGTAAACACCACTTGTTTTTAGATATTTTATTAGAGATTAATATTGACTGCGACATGTTTGAACGTTACTGTAATAAATATCTCATTGCCGCTTGGACACTTGGAAAAAATATGTATACAATACAATAAATTAACGATATACCCTTCCCTCCCCCTCAATTCTCCACCCACTACAGCAGGATAGATACATTGAAATACATCGTTTCACCCTTTCAATTGTAAACCTTTTTTAATTTGCAATTTTAAACAAAACTTCATGTAACCGCTCTAGACGCAATACAGAAAATTTTTACTTAAGATTGAGCAGAGCGGGGTTCGAGTTAGGGGTGACGGCACTAGACTTGTAATAACGAGAACACACAGATAACTGGCTTTAAAGTGAAATATATTCATAAAATCAAGTTACCAACGTATCTGTACAATGAATGTTACCTAATTTAAGATAACATATAAATGTGTTTAACTTATTACAAAGTAATTATAAAATATATATAAGTATAAACTTATGGTTTGGTGACAACAGCAGCGGTCGCGTTCGATCCTGTCAAAACGTTTGTTTGGTCGGTATCGCGTGGATGCTGACAAAGTTGCTTCTTAGTTCGCGATTGCCAGTGTCTACTGTAATAGCGGACTCCAATCCTCCAGTCTCCTACTTGGGCCATCTTCCTCAACTTGAATTTGTTGAGCAATGAACAAAGTTTAAGACAACTTGGTTTTGACTGTAGCAGGATAGTGCCTGACTGCTCTTTTTAAAGTTGCAGAGTTAAGTTGTCTATATGTTTTTTTATTTTAGTTGCTACACTACCGTACCATTATATAATAACTGTTTACAGGCTTTACAGTATTGAACTAAATCAAAATAACAGTATCCTGGTCATTATTAAAATAAGTAAGGAGTTATGATCCTATAATTTAGACGGTACAAGAGGCACATACATTAATGATTAATTAATCAACTGTTGTAGCCCATAGTTAACAATCGTAAATGGGCAATTCATAACTTAACATAATAGAATGAAACTATTCAGATAAACGGCATTATCATGATTGGATTTGCAGGTTGTAATAATAAGTAACAGAAATATAAAGTAACGAAACGTATGATAGTTCTTAATAGTTTTCTGCACATAACCGGACAACATAGGGTATAAATTCAAGTAAAGCATCTTAACTACAAAAAAATACTGAGTATAGTTTGACAAAAAATAAGTTTGGTCATCTTACCTGAATTTGTTGAGCAATGAACAAAGTTTAAGACAACTTGGTTTTGACTGTAGCAGGATAGGGCCTGACTGCTCTCTTTAAAGTTGCAGAGTTAAGTTGTAATTATGTACAACTCAGCAGCCCTATTTATAAGGATCGGTGCCCTCCTAGTTCTGGCTGAATATTCCTAAGACCCTTTGTAGAGTCACATTACAGGGCCTAACTACCCCTTTTGCAAGAAACAAGTGGTTGACCATTTGCCTTATTTGGGTATACTAGCCAAATTCCTTTAGTGGTTATTGGGTATGTTGAGTAATACTCTTAATTATGCTTACAGTCAGCAAGTTTCTTTGTTTCTGAATACAGGGGGATAGGATAAGTATTTTAATTACTTTCTCTTCTGTACTACTCTGTACATGGGTTACATTCAATTAAATAAAACAAACGAACTGGTGTCTTATTATCAAAATGGCCCCGGAAAAATGGCCCCAAACGACAGGTAGGTAAAAATGGCCCCAGTAATATAATTCTGTATTTAAACTGATTTTTAAAAAATCAATATATGCATTTTTTTAAACTGAAATAATTTAGTTTTTAAAAGGAATCTAACATCAAATAAATTGCCATTTACATTTTGCTTTTTGCAGAAATTACATATTCAATGATAAAATATTCAAAGATAAAAAAAGCCATGAATAACACTTTTTATTTTTTTTTCTATTTAAATGTTAAAAAATAGCAACAAAATAATCAATAATTCAACATAAATCATGAATTTATTAATACTAAAATAATTTATTTGTGCTCAATTTCAAGGAAGTGGAATCACAATTTTCCAGAAATTCAATCCGGGTATTGACAAACCTCGCAAACAATGAGTTTATATGGACATCAAATTATTATTATTTTTTTTTTTAGAAAAAGAGAGTTCTACAATCGTAATTAAAGGGTTTGGATGGGGTTCGCAGTGTGTTTGGAGGATTGTGGTGTATTTGCAAGTATTTTTCACAAAAAAATCAACATTTTAACCAAAAAATAGGTTCTTATAAATATTTCATGTTCTTATTGATATACCAAGTGAGTCAATCACAATTGAATTGTTTGGTTTTCTACAGTGTGTTTTAGGAGGTTTTTGGGATTTAGCAATACCATCCTACCATAATTACTTTATCCTCACAATTACACGCCATTTTAACTCTTAGCATAATTGCCATATTTACATAACTATGTATATAATTATTATAGTATCTCAGTTTACATTATTTAGTATAGTTTTAGGCACTTAAATTTACTTGGCGGGGAGTAGAAACCAAGTATGCAATTAAATAAGTTGCTTAAATAAATGTATTCCTAATTATTCAGTTTACTTTAAAAACAATATTAGATTAACAAATACTTCTTTGAAGTACCTCTAAGCAGAACATTGTTGAAGTAAAGTAAGCCTCCCTTTTCCCATACATGAACTTGTCATTGAAAAACACAATTGATCCGCATGCTTTAACTACTGTTTATTTGCACTGTTTATAACATGTAAAGTTATTTCATTTAATACTTAACAAAAGTGAATTTTGTGGTTATCTATGAGTTGCATATTTTGGTAGTTGAAGTACTGTATGTATGTCATTCCTCTACTTTGTTAGTGGAATAACGTTTTTAAAACTTATATCAACTATCAAAAAATGTTCAATGGCGTTGTTTTCTGATAATATCTCAGTACATTATTTGCATCTGTTGTGTAACTGTATTTGTTATTGATTCAATTCTTGCTTATTACAGTATTTAAATATTTGAAGATTTAAAAAAAATATATAATTTCTATTACTGATTTTTTTCATTGGGGCCTTAACTTTAACCCATAAGACCATTAAACTAACTTTTGTATTATTTTGCTCGACTTGTAATTTGTATGTTATATGGACGCACCACTTTTTTGTATGTGCCACTGTTTAAACAATCAGAGTCAAATAAAAAAAAAATGTAAACTAACAACGGAGAAAACTTAAGCTTTCGTTACTGTACGGAAAAGCGACACAAGTAATTAGTTTCATCAGGTTAAATCTGCTATCCTGTTAACGGTTTACTGTTTCTACACTTGTTTAAACCTTATGGGTTTTAGCATAGTGGATTGTCATGATTGTGGTGAACTGGATTCGGCAAACTTGGTTTCGGCAAAGTGGCTATTAACTGGGCAAACTGGGTTTCGATAAGCTGGTTAGATAAGTCGGATAATCCCAGCGGTCCAAAGTCTTCCGCAAGTCGAAGGACGGTCTCCCGCACTCCCGTAAATTAGCAATTTATATAAAAATTGTTGTCATAATATTACATTATTAATTTAAAAAAAAAAAACCAAACACAATATTTTATACTGAAAACGGCAAAAAAAAAGTTATTACAACTGACTTAGATGGTATTGAGGATGTATAATCAGGTAACCTTATGTAAATTAGATAAAATCATTCATTAATGACGCTTCACATCTTTTAAACTCGTAATATTAAAAATAAAAAACTCAGGTAGACTCCGCCCTATGAAATGTAAAACATCTGGATGTAGAAACTCATTTGTACACCGTAGTAGTAATCATATATGCTTATATTTTATATTATTATTCATACCTGCGATATTTTCTCGGTTTTAGCAAAATCTGGTTTCACAATATATCAGCAATAAATATTCTTTCTTTTTAAATGTTCCTCTGGTACAGAATATTGGTGTTTTTTATGTTCTATAGTTAAAACTATTAGGCCTATTACATGTTAAATTTATTAATCCATTTTTAGCACATGGACACAAATTTCGACAATATCTCGTTGTATTGTCGACAATAAATTACCGTTCAATTGATTAATCGATCAATCAATGGCAATCACAATTGAGTAGTCAAAAATTAATCAATCCATTATTTAGCTAAATGTGCAATCTGACTCCAAGTTTAGGTATTGACAGAAGGTATGTTACCATGCGTTCAAATAATGCATTTGAAACATTAAAAACATTAGTATTGCGTGTATTAAGTTTTTACGGGGTTTGCAATGCAGCCTTGGCTTCGAAAAGTGTAATCCCAGGGGTTCCAAGTCTTCCGCAAGTCGCGGGAGTCTGCCGGAAATCAGGACGGCCTCCTGCACTTCCGTAAATTTACAATTCACATCAAAATTGTTGTCGGACTGTCTGGTCACGAAAAAAAAAATTACGAAATTATTATTTTGAGGTACGTCTGTTTGCGAAATTATCAAGAGTGTTCGTTTTATAGACACCCTTATTTTTAAAAGACCTGACAAACGAAGACCTCCAATTTCTTATTGAAATTATTTCGGAATCATCGTAAAACCATTGCTAAGTACCTCTTTCATCATTTCATGGGAATAATATGAGGAATGTAAAGAAATAACTAAGGGTGGTCATCATTTGAAACCGAAAACCAGAAAAACGAAGCAGACCTCACTTTTCTCTCTTTAATTTTAATTAAAATACATCAGGCTGTCACTAAAAAAATAAAAAAATTGGACGTCTGTTTGTGAAGTTACCAAGGGCGTTCGTTATAGATATCCTATATGGGTGTCTATAACACGAAGACCGAAGACATGAAAAATGAAGACCTCCATTGTTTTCTCAATTATCGAATGTAAGGCTTAGCCATAGTGATATGCGGGTTTTTAGGGGCCCACAAGAACCTGTAATATTGAATTCACATACTTTGTTTATGTTAAAATAATCAGTAGGAATGTCGCTTACTGCAGCATTGGTCACTTTGTAGTGACATTAACATAGGATGGATGAGATAATTAAGGGTCTTAATATACACCCTATAGGGGAATCTACAAAACAAACACCCAAAACCTTAAAATCCCATATTTTTTCTCTCAATCGTGATGAAAATATTGTTTATAAATCACAGCATGCATACAGTGGCGGATTTAATGAGTGGGGTCCAATCGGTCAATGGAGGCCCCTTAAATTTGTCAAACATTCTTTTAAATTGAGAAAAAAATAGAATTATGAAAATTTAAGTTCTTACCTCAGCCCAAACCATTGGGAGTAGACCCTTTTTCTGTAAAAGAATTAACTCTCTTGTTGACAAGAAGGATTTTTGAGAAGGCGTTTTTCGAAGGGTGCCCTTGTTTTGTTGGTGTAAAATGGATACGATATACCGGTACTCAAATACTGTAAATGTGGAACTATAACGTATAATTACTGTCAAAAATGTTTTATTGAGTGATCATGAAGACTTATTGATTCAACCAGGTTAGAAAATGTGTAATCTACTGTGAAATATTCATAGTGTTAAGGATGATGTTGCTTCTATTTTTTAATTTTTTTTTGGTTTACAGTCGTTTAGGAGGGCGAAGTATATTCGAGCCCCGAAGCTAATGGAAGGCTGTATATTAAGGCAGATTAAAGGGGAAGCCCCCACCCTAAAGTTCCAAAATAAAAAAATAGGAAAAGTACCGTAAATTAAATTCAATCTTTTGGTCTAAGAGTTCAATATTTCTGGCGATATACATACAATTTTGTAGCTCAGCCCGAACCATGGTGGGGCTAGGTTTGTGGTCTGGACCCCCTATTTAATATTTACTTTTCGGGCTCCCCTCTATTTCAAATTCCTCCTGCCACACCGATGCGTAAATCACTAAATTGGCTAATTGATGGGCAAGAATGACCAATGACCTATATACGTATAGTATTATGTGAATAAAAAATCACGATAGTGAAAAAAACAATGGATCTTTGTTTTTCGAGTCTTTGGTCTTAGTTTTGTAGACCCCGCATAAGGGTGCTTATAAAGCGAAGACCCTAAATTATCTCATTCATCCCAAAAAATATTTATGAATGAAGTATTACTGTTATCCCCTTCCTCTCCCCCCCCCCATCACAAAAATAAATGCAGCAACAAGACGTGCTTGGTCGTGGACAAAATTTCCAGCTTCCTTGGAATTAGAATTAAAGAGTAAATTCAGACAATGATGTGTCTTAAAGGTGATTACAATTTTAAAATTCATAAAAAGTATACAAGATGGTGCATAATACATCCAAATGACAATGAATAATAAAAAAGAAAAACTGTAAAAAATGTTAAAATATAGCGTCTGGGGCCCCTAAAGAGCCCTTGCAAAGGGGCCTCTGGTCCCTTGGTTACGCCACTGTTTAGTCTGATAAATTTTCATTAAAATTAAAGAGAGAAAATGTAGGCCTTCGTTCTCCGGGTCTTCTTTCTTAATTTTGACACCTCATATGTCAGGGTGTCTATAAAAAGAAGACCCTTGATAATTTCAAAAACAGACGTTCATTATAATCTCGTAATTTTGATTTTGTGATAGTCTGATAAATTTTCATTAAAATTAAAGAGAGAATATGTGAGTCTTCGTTTTTTTTTTTTGGGTCTTTGGTCTTCATTTTGTGTGTCATAAGGTGTCTGTAAAGACGCAGACCCTGGCTATTTTATTCCTAGGAAATGGATTGGATTGGATTTATTTGGTGTAAACACCAAGGATAACCCACGAAAGTCTAAAGAAGACTTATTTCCAGTGGAGTCCTTCTGGTGGGGATTGGACAGCACAACGGGAGACAATCCCCTACTCTTTTCTGCGTTATTTAGCACATGGGCCATAATGCACACGGGACCAACGCTTAAACCTCTCATCCGAAGAGGGGCTTCGCAGTTATAGTTAAATGGTGATTTTGAAATACTTTTTGGTGCCAAAGATTACCGATGAATAGTCCCTCTTTATCGGTTTATATTGAAAGTTTATCTAGCCTTGAGGTATAGGCCAAACTGGGTTGCTGCACGTATTAAATCCTATTAAGTCATTTGTTATTTGTGAACACAGTACTGAAAGTGTTTATTCACTGGTGTCCTTGGATTAAATTATGGATAAACGGATAAGTTGCCTTTTTTATGAGGTTTTAATTGTTCTTTACCGCCGAAAGTGTGGTATTCTAACGTTAGTTAAGGGCTGGTCGGTCTAATGGACTAATGATTCATGTACATTGGCATGGTACCAAATTTACACGTTGCTCAATGACAATGGTGAGTCAGACGTAGAGAAAATAGAACAGTTCTATTTTCTCTATGCTGGGTGAGTGTAGTGAGGAGGAAAATTAATTTCATAGTGTACTGTACCTAGAGCGTATTAAAATAAATTATGAATGGGTTGATTCATGACCTACCTTTTTAGTTTATCCCACTAAAACATTGGCGGATGCAGGAATTCATTATAGAGGGTTCCCGGGAAGGGACCTTTGTAGATGGTGGTGTACGATAGCCTAGACTATCTCACCCTCACGATGGTTGAAAATGGCCGGTGGCAAGTCTAGATGCCCTGAATGGCACTCTATATATAATTTTGTTTTCTCTCATTCTTTAAAATATTTCCACCTATGAAAATTACTGTACCGATTTTTATTTATGTTTTTTTCTTCAATATATTTTCTCAATGAATCCAATCATAGACAATATAGCGTATTCTAATTATTGTTTTCCTTTGGATAGTCACAGTTGTTTTGGAGTGTCTTGCGAGGGGTCGCAAAGACAATAACGTCATTATGTCAAAGCGCTATGTGAATAGCGTTTGATAAATGAAATAAATACGGTTATTGTTCTTGGTAGATCGTGAATTGCAGGTCTATTGTTTATAAAACTGAGCATCCTTATACTAATATCAAAATGCCAAAGTTTGCGTGCGGCTCTTAGATTTAAATCAAAATTCACTTTGGCCCTCCGACCCCACCCATTTAAATGACCACCTCTCTTCTATGTAGCACCTCTATGATGACTGGCCTATAAACGCACGTATACACGCTAATTTGGATGATTTATGCCTCCTTTTCCGTGTTATTTTCAGTATGCACAGATTTTACAATTGTGTGACCAAAAAGTCACCAACCTATATACGCGTATATTGACCTGCTATTGGAAATGTTATAAACTGGGTTAAATTGATAGGCCTATATTCTTATTCATATTCTTATTAATGCTAAAACATCACAAAGGCGAACCTAATCGCTGTAACAAAAAGTCAGTGTTGACCACTTTCCCAATGGACGTATACAGGGGGAGCCTGTATATAGGTGAAAATGGCCCTGGTCAAAATGGCCCCGGTAAAAATAGCCCCGGTAAAAAATGGCCCCGGTAAAAATTTTTGCAGGAATTACATATCCATAGATAAAAAAATAAGTCATGAATACCATTTTTTAATTCTTAATTTATTTTTCATTTAAATGTTGAAAGTAGCATAAAATTAAATTAATAAATCATGCATTTGCTAATACTAAAATAATTTAGTTGTGGCCAATTTCACGGAAGCGGAATCACAATTCCAGAAATTGTTAACTTCTACCTGGGTCACATTGCTAAACCCCGCAAAAATAAATTGGGGTTTTTTTTAATGAGATAAAAGGAGAGTCCTACAATCATAACTAAAGCGTTTGGATGGTGTTCACGGTGTGTTTTTGCAGGTTTGTGGCGTATTTATCAATTTATATAATTTTCTTATCTATATACCAATGAGTCAATCACAATTACATGGTTTGGTTTTCTACAGTTTTTTTTTGTTTGTTTGTTTTTTGTTTTTTTTTTGGTGGGGGGAGGTTTGTGTGGTTTAGCAATACACTTTAACCCTACCGTAATACCTCACTCTCATAATTACATGTCATTTCAATTCTTAAAATAATTGCCATATTTACAACTTTGAGTATATTTCGGTTTTCATTATTTAGTATAGTTCGAAAAAAACAAATTGGCTTTTTCTTTGAGTTACAGTTTGCGAGCATGTATGATTATGATGAATTTAAAAAGAAAGATTCAGAAAAAATAAGCATAAAACAACTTTCACATAATTAAGACCTTACTTCTTCTTAAAATGTGTTACTTTATTAATTATCATAGGTATGTGGCCCAAACAATACATTATAATACATAAACTATGAAACAAATATTTAATAGAATACAATGGCAACTAGCACTTTTACAGTATAATTGTGATGATGACAGTTTATTTATTACTTATTATTTTAATATACGGACTATTTTATTCATTTTTTTAAAAATTATTCCTGCAAAAAGTATTATAAATGGCAACTTATTTGACATTACCGTTAGATTCTTAATAAAAAAAAAACTAAGTTATTTTAGTTTTCAAATATGCATATGGTTTATTTTGATTTATTAATTCAATTTTTGCTATTTTAATATTTAAATAGTTTGGAGATTTTAAAAATATCATTACTGAATTATACATAACGATTTATTAAATACATTTTTGCTATTTTACAGCATTTAAATAGTTTAAATTTAATTTTTTTTTCAATAAATTTTAAAAATAGGGACAATTTTTTTCTGTTTATTGACGAATTCTTGCTATTTTACAGTATTTAAATATTTGAAAAATTAAAAAAAAATATTTTTATTACTGAATTATATTATTGGGACCAATTTACTTAACAAATTCAGTTTGGTTTTTATCTTTATGCAGGCTTTTATAAACTTTTGTTGAATAATACTACTAATATTACTACTACTAGTAGAGTAGTCAGTAATAATAATAATAATAATAATAATAACAATAATAATAATAATAATAATAATAATAATGAAGATGATGATGATGATGATGATGATGATGATGATGATGATGATGATGATGATGATGATGATGATGATGATGATGATGATGATGATGATGATGATGATGAAGATGATGATGACGATGGTATGGTGATAATGATAATAGATAATAACATCAATAATATTATAAAGTGAACAAAATGTTGTCAGGATGTGATCTGGATTTTCATGCCCATTTTCGTGACTATGACTATTTTGGATAATGAATGTTTTGAACAGTGGCGGATTCAATGGCATTCATTCCCCCCCCCCCCCCCCCTCCTATTTTTGGGGAGAGTGTAGTTTCGGGCCATCTAGAGGTGCCCTAATCATTAATGTTCTTACCTCAGCCCCAACCATCGTGGGGCTGAAGTAGTTGGACCCTCAGTATGTGAAAGTCCCTCCCTTTACCACCTCTGTTTCGAATTCCTTGATCCGCCACTGTAGAGTTATTATATAAATATTATTCATGATGCGTGTATTCAATTGCAATTTTCATTTTATCTTCTCAAAACAGTCCCAAACACATTCAGACTTCGCCCCAGACCCCACCGGGGTCATTGGCGTACCCAGCAGTAGGGAGAGGATACCCGCCTTTACTCGGTACAAAAGTGTTATGTATCGGATCCCGTTAACATAAATTATTTAATTTGAGAACAAACTTGTTTTTAGTTTAGCAAGGAATGCTAAGAATATATAAGAATGGAATCATGAATTTAATTAGGAGTGTCTTTCCAAAGTACGCACACTTATTATTGATTATATTATCAACTTTTGTCGTTTCTATGTCTGGTTCCTTCCTGGCCCCAACCGAGTTCAAAAAGCCGAAGTCTATTATAAATATGATTTAATTTTATGTGTAGTAATACTGGTGTTAAGTCTATGTCAAACTAGGGAGACTCAAAATTCGACTACGTGACAACAAACAACGTTGTTAGCGCACTGAACACTCTTTTTCCCTAAAGGCAGAGCATGGAGGTAAATACGTTTCATTTCATTTCATTTCTTTAGGCACGAGTGCCAAGGATATGCCAATAAAACGTGACCAGCAGAGACAAGACTTACGGCTAGATAGATTGAATTCCAGTTGCATTACATTTATGGCGATATCAATGCCATTGTTCGATTCAAAATGAAGTGCATATCTTAATAAATTATTAATGTTAAGCACTTGGATGCCTTGTTGACAATAAGTGCTACAATGCAGGCTCTTATAAACTTTTGTTGATTAATACTACTATTACTATTACTATTAGTAGTAGTGGTAATAATGATGACGATGATGATAATGATGATGATGATGATGATGTCTCTATCTAGTCTAAATTATTGTAGTATATTGGCCCGGTATGGCACCTGTTATTAACGAATTAAGAGTTCCTATTGTCTCTTTTTACGGAGACACTTTGAATTCCATTAAATTTTAGTTAATAAAATTCCAATATGATGCGATGTTAAAGTCGGTAATTGTTCCTGTAAATTGGCATGGTACCAAATTCACATGTCGCTCAATATCAATGATGGGAGAAAATTAGTATTATATTACACTGTACTAAGTAGTGGCGGCGCTACGTGGCGTGGGCTAAGGGGGAGAAAAACCACAATTCGTCAGGAAGAAAAAGAATGTGTAGGCCTATGGGCCTATTATTGGACACTGAAATCGATTAAATAAGCCTTTGAAACCCCCAAATTGTCATATTTTTTGGGGTTCCCCCTCCCTGGTCACTAGGCTTTTAGCGACGCCCGACCACGCCCACTTTGTTCTCGTCGGGGGACCTTGGACCCCCTCCCCCCGTCGATATTCACATGGTAATAGTAATATGAATAGGCCTGCCATATTGACATGGTAATAGTAATATAAATGTTTCTTTTTTGGCCGTGGTGTTCTATATTTTATTTGACGTGATGTTTCATTTTAAATTTGCCGTGACTTTTTTTAATGCCCTGGTGTTTCGAAATATTTGCCATGAAATTTTATTTGCCGTGACACTTATTATGGGCAACGTATGTTCCCATCACATTGTCTTTAGAACAAAAATCCACTATGTGCTTGTCTTTATATTGTACTATGTACGGTACATTTCAAGTTTTTTGACAATACTTAATTTAAATAACAATTAAGATTAATTTTGCCAATGTTTAGAGATACAAATATAAATTAATAATTAACTATATGCAATTTTGGGGGCTGGAGGGGTCAAACTGTCATCAACACACAAATTCATACAGTGCAAGTTGGTCCTGATTACGCAAGCACAGGGGTATTGCACTGTATTATGCGCTATATAAATTTAAACCATTACATGCAATGAAAATTTAATTCATATTTTTTAAGTATGCATAGGCCTATGCTATTTCCGGAGCAGCTATTTTTTTTTTCAAATTTTGTATTGTAAATTGTCTCCCTTAACTAGCTTTAAATCCTGTATCTGTCCATGCATGGTAGGATGGGTTGGTTTTCTGCAGTCATTTCTAACAAAAAAATATCAGACTAATCATATAATTATTGGAAACTTACACACATTTTACCAGGCTCGTACTAGTACTCTGTTAAATAATGAGAAAGATAAGACAACTTTAACACAAAGGCTAGATATTTAGTAGTTACCAGCCAGGAAGTCATCATCAAAGAAAGGTAAATACAGTGTTCGAATAAAGAACATGATAGTACATCGTGTAGCAACAAAAATTGTCCTATAAAGGAAGAAACTGTGTAATAAAATTCGGGATTCGAACCTGCTATCTCTCGCTGTCAAGGCGAGCTTCATAACCATTAGACCCTAGAGGCTTCGTGGTTAAACAGATTCAAATAACCGCCTCCATCTTAATTTGTAACGAACTTTTGTTTTTATTATGGAAAATAAAGATTGATTGATATATAGGGCCTAATTATAACATTTAGGTAACCTATGAAATTGATGCCTCTTTTTTTTGTAATTCTGTATCCTACCGTACCAATTTGGTAGTTGCTAAATACAACGGGTTCAGTCGAGGGGGCGTGGCTTCGTATGTTTACGTCATGCTACCAATTTGCTAGTTGCTAAATACAACGGGTTCAGCCGAGGGGGCGTGGCTTCGTATGTTGACGTCATGTATAACTTTAGCTATGTTTTGTATTAATTTCCTCGAAGAGCCCACGTCGGGAGGTCTGGCTTCTCTCCCACCCCCTGTTGGGAAAAAAAAACCACAATTCGGTGTCGGGGTGAAAAAATTTAATGTATATTCTACATATTAGTAGACACCAAAATCGACTAAGTAAGACTTTCAAACCAAAAATTGTTATTTTTTCGGGGGGGGGGGGGGGGGGGGCCCCGTGGAACACTTTCGACGAATATTGAGGGACGCCCAACCACGCTCACTTTTTTTCGTCGGGGACATCGGATCCTGGCCGGGCAAATCCTGGCGCCACCTGTGCTACTTTCCAATCTTAATCCAGTGGCGGCTCTAAGATATATTTTCTGGGGTGGGGGGCTAAGTTGTCCGACAGGGGGACTTGAGCTCGTAGGCTCGAGCTGGAGGAAGGGGTTGAGAGGAAGTTCCCCCTCCCAAATGAGATATTTAAAAAAAGAATATCAACCTCTGGGATGGCCGAAAATGGCACTCTCAGACTGTGACAGACATGCGTTGGCTTGGTTCTTATATGTTTTATGGTCTGCCTGCCCGACGAGCTCTGTCCGGCGGGGGGGGGGCTTGACCTGTCCGGTCCGGTGGGGGCTTAAGCCCCCCTGCCCCCACCGCTGGCGCCGCCACTGTCTTAATCCTATGAACAAATTAGCCCTATCTTTAATGGAAGAGAAAAGTGGGCCTAATTTTGTAAATATTTTTGAACAATTGTAATATTCTAATGATAATAATTGTATAATAAAAAGTATTATATATTAGTAATTGTATAATATTTTCTCATAATTCCAATGCTGTATGTTTAAATATGCTTGTTTATATTGATTTAATTGTGTTGAATAATTTTAGTTTTTTATATAATGAATAATTCAATTTATTAATTCTAATTGCCAATGTATAATATTGTATTGTTATCGATATTATTAATGTGCAATATTGTATTGTTATCGATTCTTTTTTGGTACTTTAGCTTTTACTGTATATTGTAAACTCATAAGAATTTCAACTTCTGTTGCATTTTGAGTGTATATACCAATAAATAAATAAATAAATAATAAATAAAATGAATTCAAATTACAACTTTTACAACATGACTGCTGAAATTTTTTAGTGTTCTGCTTTGAAACAATATTGCTGGATATATTCCAGAAAAGGAGAAAGGGAAGCGAATGTAACTTTCCAATATCGTGTATATTTGTATTGTATTTATGTTATGTATTATGCGCCTATTCAGTACAGATTCTTCAGTAGCCTAGGCAAGGGTCTTCTGTACAACAGATTCTGCATAGGCATAACTTCACGTAAATGAGCATAGGCCTAGACGGACAGCTGCGGGTTGCTGGACGCACAATCTAGGACAAGGTCCCAGACTACTGAAAAGACCTCCTGGTCCGACCTAGCCCAGGCTTAGTTAGAGCATGGAGGTATTATTGAGAAGGAGATCACTCGGCAAAGCTACGCGCACGCAGCGCTATACAAATGAACCAAGATCAAAGTTGCCGCAGCGCGTAAAGAACGTTTGCGCGATGCCTTTGAAGTCCCATGTGTTCCCCGCCATCAAATTTTCAACAGGCATAGTTGACCAAAAAATTGAACATGACGAACTGGAGAAAATTGAGAGCACCTTCTTTTCTCAATGCGCACTACATACTGTCAATCACTATGGCTGCGCAATCTTTTTTATTTTGAAGCTGATACATTCATCTCTCATAAAATATCAAACATATTAATAGTCGAACCAGTCAATCTTTAGACAAAATTATAATGAACACAGAAGTAATTTTAACATAAATATTTTACGGAATCCGTTCCTGAAATATACAAATAATAACGTACCAAAAGCCCGAAAAAATCTAATCAGGGGAACATTGTTCATTATAAAGATATTTAATGGGTTAAAATCAAACGTTTTATTGCACAACTGCTCTGCGGAAGCGTATAAATGCATGTCGTTGCCAAGTTGTTGCTAACGAAAAAATGTGAATTATAGGGTAATACGCCCGCGCGCGATCCAAAAGCGGGGAACACATAGGTTTGTCGCGTCAAAGGGATCTGTTGCCGAGTGATCTCCTTCTCAATAATACCTCCATGGTTAGAGGAAGCATAGACCTACGAACGTTGGCCAATCGTATGAAAATAGACTCGATCGTTCCTCACCCGCCCGTAGCAGCAACACAAGAGAAAACTCACTAAGGGCCGTGACAAAGTGCGAGCCAGCGAGTCATGCGAGCCAATGCGCGAGCCAACGAGCCATACATTTTGAATCCTTTTTTTTTCCACCGGGGAGCTTTGTGTGTGTGTGTGTGTGTATATATATATATTTATATATTTATTTATATATTTTTATATTTA
>NW_022726429.1:1043716-1057619 GCF_011630105.1 Anneissia japonica
AGATGTGTATAATGGGCAATGCTACGTGAGTTAACGAGACACATTATACTAGACTGTCAATTTACAGTAATTTACTGTCAGGCGTGTAACAGAGGTCTTGGGTCAGGGAGGGCCAAGGGAATAATTTTCCCGGTTATTGGCTCGTTTCAAGTGTACATTTTCCAATGGTATTACCTCAAGTAAACTGCCTATTGGAAGTACCATATAACTGATAGTCACTGAAAATAAAAAGCAAAAGACGTTTAGTTTTACTCGTTAATATACAGTAAGCTGTACAATTACTGTAAATTGACAGCTCTATTAATGTTCTAATATTGACTGTTCTATTAATGCTATACAGTTTTGGTTACGTTTAATTACTGAAATTGATCCGAACAGATATTATTAGCACAATGCTATTCTTTTCAATTAAGACAAACGGAAAGAAATGAAATTTGTTGGACACATTATGTTAAAAATATTTTAAATTCAATTGGTTTGGTACGGTAATGTTTGGCTTTCTCAAAATGTCCTTAATAAAACATCATTTATTTACAATCTTCAGTTACGCTTAAAAGACATAGAACGTCAAATTATCATTGAAAATATAAATTCTTCCTCAAGACTTAAATATTTTTCCTCTTTTAAAACTAACATATATTGCGAGAATTATCTATCTTTAGTTCTTGATTTTAAAAAGAGAAGCCTGTTTTCTAAACTAAGACTAGGAATTCTTGAAATTGAAAAAGGAAGATGGTCAAACACAAAAAGAAGAACAAACCTGTAATTATGCAATTAACGAATTTCATTTTATTTTAATTTGTCCACTATATACAAATTTAAGAAACCGTTTAATACCTAATTTAATCACATCCTAATGATTTTATGTTTAAGAAACTAATGTCAACAAAGAAACAATCACTTTTGTTGAAATTAACTCATTTTGTACAATTAGCATAATAAGATAAGAAAAGAAAATATATAATATGCAGTGAATTTATGTATTTTTGGGCCAATGGCCTTTATATATAGTGAATAAACTACATTGAAACATTGTATTAGCATGTGAAAATAAACGTCTTTTGCTGTTTATTTACAGTGACTATATAATACGGTAATAACTGTAAATTTAAGTGTAAATATCACATTGAGTTGTAATTTACAGTGATTGTAGGCCTACAGCTTACTGTAAATTAACGCCTTTTGCTGTTTATTTACATTGACTACTTATTTATATGGTACTTCCGATGCGATAAACACTTTATTTGAGGTAATACACTTGGAAAATGTACGCTGTAAACGAGCCAACTATCAATTCAGGATACGAAATACCGTAATGATTAGTAGAAAATGAATGGGCTAACTTAAAAAAAAAACAAAAATTTATGAAACACGGAATTAAAGGTGCTTTAGATATCAGGAGAAAATAAGGAAGAAATTTTCATCAGCATCTTTTTGTAGAAGATGAAGAATATAGTTAAGAGAGTTGGATGTAGGCCTACATGAAGCACGCGAGTACCCAGAATCGAATCGAATTCGAAATAGAGTGGAGTCCAAGCAGAGACTTTCACAGAAGTATTGGCTAGGGTCCACCCACTTCAGCCAAACCCACCATGGTTGGGGTTGAGGAAAAGAAAATTTATGATTATGGCATATCTAGATGGCCGGAAATGGCACTCGCAGACTTAAACGGGAATAAAGATAATTCTAATGAAACCTATAGAGAGAAGATGCGTTTTGTACTTGGCAAGTTATTGACAAGCAACGGCGGGGAAAAACTCTAAAATTACTGAAAAGTTTATAAGTACAGAGAAGGCCTTGTTTGTACGACAAATTAGAGGCAGTCTTAGTTGGAAACTGCTCTGATTGGTCAAGCATTTTTGGTGGATAGATTTCTGGAGAATGTGAGAGTATCTTGAATTTTCTACGCCGGGAAATGTGGACCTTTTGTAATTTTGGGAGGGTGGGCCGGGTGCGTACGCACTCGTCGCAACACCCCCCCCCCCCCCCCACCCCCGCGTACGGGCCTGGTTAAGCCCGTAATTTACGGTAAAATCAGGTTGATACTAAACATCCCTGGTAATCAAAGGTGGTACTTTGGTGACCCAAGCCTCTGTCGAACTATTTTCACAGTTTTTCAGATTAAATTAAAGATTTCAATTGAAGGTGTAGGCCTATTAGACTATTAGAAAATAAAAAGCAGGACAACCCCTCAAAAACTTTTTTTAAAATCATATAGCTTCCACCAAGAAACAGACTGAATTTTTTTACTACTGTACTACAAAATCCTTGACTTGATTACCGGTAACGATACGATCTGTAGAATGTATTTAATCCTTTTAAATGAGCAATTTTATTTGAATTTTTTGAGCTACTTTCTTGTCTTTTGACTTAAATAGTCAAACTAACTAAGAATCTCGCATAGGCCTAATACATTAAAGAACAGAAGCCCACTATTTTTATCAACTGGATATTTTTCAAAATTGTTCGTTAAATCCTGGGCATTTAAATCTGTAAACTACGGTACATTACTTTGGAATTTAGGTTTAGAGTCTTCTGTGGATGTGAAATAAGAAAATTTCTTATTATGTGTTATAGTAATGAAGTGAACATATTCAATTCAATTCATTTTATTTGCTACGGGAGCCATCAAGGGCCAATATCCGCACAAAGAAACACAATACAGTAAACCAATACATTGGTAACTATGCGCATCACGGGGTAGAGATGTTACATAATCAGTTCATTTGCGCTTGATTTTAGAGATTGTGCGTTTTAGAATTTCCTCCCCAATATTATCACAGAACGGTAATCTGATTCAAATTTTATCATCTTCAGTCGTCCGAACATTTACCTCATGCAGTTTAGATAAAATATTGGTGATGGCACAATTCGGGTAGCCATTCCAGGATATAAAACGTTTGATATTATCATTTCTTGATGAAATTAATGGAACATAGTTTGTTTGCTCTACTAAACAGACTTCTGATTGAAGATGTTTTATATTTGAAGTGTCCTGCATGAGTTTTTCGTACTGTATACTGAAATTTCGCTTTTATAATTAATAGACAAATCAAGAAAATTTATCGTGATTTCTCCATTAAAATCATCAAATGTAAATTTAATTTCAGAATGAAAAGAATATTGAAATCTTCAGGTTTATCGAGGATCAAAGTATCATCAACGTACCTGCCATAAACTTTTAAAATGCCTTACCTTTCTAGTTCAGGAACAATCTGCTCTTCAATTTCGGTCATAAATATATTTCCAACTTTCTTTAATTTGGGGTGATATATAGACCTAATGCTTTTGCACCTCTATATAGATGAAACTTATTTAAATGAAAAACGTTCCTTTTTCAGGACTGAACACCGTGCAGAAATAGGAATATTTGTTTCCCTTTATTTCGTGTTGGAACTCAAAATACATAAACAAAATAACTATTAGGAGGTAGAAGCGATGATCAACAAGTTGAATTAAGTAGACTATCGAGTGATATTCTAAACCCATAAAGGCCAACATTTAAACGGAGGAAATATACACATGAAACAAAAAAATTTAAAAAAAAAACCCAAAAAACGAGTATATGCAAGTGAATTAATGAAATAATGATAGGGAAAGAACAAGCGAATATTTAACATTATAAAGTCGCTCGTTCAACCACCTCCTTGGTTCAACTATGCTTCAACATCTGGAAAAGCATTAAAATAATAGGGCCTAATGGGTAGCGTTAGGTCTGGCAATAGTATGGATAAAAATATGATAATATTAGGCCTACAGCAAGGATTTACATACATTTTTGGGAATTATTCACATCAAGCTCCCCTGGACTTAAATACATATTTTTTCGATGATTTAGAAATCCATTATGATTGTCAAATTTTAACAACAAAATATATAACCCTCGTTCATTTAATTGCGAGTAAAGATAATGGATCATGGAATACAATCGAGCTGATAGTTACAAAATACAGATTAGAGAACTATATTGGCCTTCTGAAAAGTACAGTTAAAGAAATTACTTCGTTGTTGGCAAACCATATTAAAATATCACTACACAATAAAGTACAGATATTAAAAACAACAAAAAATTGAGTAAAGTTATATCTCTCAGAATTTGCGCCACACTATTTCATCATATTTTTATCGATACTATCCCTAGACTTAACGCTACCCATTGTTATTTGATGATTTTCGCAGATGTTGAACCATGGTTGAACGACCGACTGTATAATGTTAAATATGTTCTTGTTCTTTCCCTAACATATTTCATTCACTTGTATATACCATACTCGTTGTTCTTGTATCCTTTTTATGATAACAATGTTCCTGGGATGAACAAAGTTTTAACTTTTTTTGACATTGATTGATTGATTTTCGATGTCGGTGGGTGACTCACAATGATTTCTTGTGGTTAATCTCAATATTAAAATATTGAGATTAACCACAAGAATTCCCCGTGAGTCACCCCCCGACATCAATACAGTACTTTATTTGCCTTTGACTTAGTAATTTTATGTTGTGAGAACCTTGTCGGCAAACAATTGTATTTTTAAAATCATTAGTAAAGGAAATTTAGTCTTTAGCTACAAACAAAGTAAAGTTTCTAAAAGGAAGTGTTTACACAGACTCTGAGATCACTGATTACTGTACTTATTCCACACCTTTGTCCATGTAGTGGTATATACTTGTATTTTAAAAGTTACAATGTAAAAAATATAAATTGCTGTTTTGTTTGTGAAGAAATTAATCTTTAGTTACAAACAAAAAAAGCAATTCCATTTTATTTTTGAAAGCCGTTGTATTGACATCCCATTCAAAGTTAGTGTTTTATACTTTTATTTTTAAAGTCACAATGTAAAAAATATAAATGACGTACAAAGGGGAATTGCTTTTGTTTGTGAAGAAATTCAGTCTTCAGTTAGGCCTACAAACAAAACAGCAATTCCCTGTTTACGTCATTTATACCTTTTACTTTGTAACTTTCAAAATAGGTAAAATAATGTTAATAAAAGGAAGTGATTGTATTTTTAAAATCAATAGTAAAAAGAAATTGAGTCTTTAATTACAAACAAAAAGCAATTCCATTTTTGAAAGCCTTTGTATAAATATTGAAATCCTACTTTGAAAGTTACAAATGTTAAAAAAATATAAATGACTAAAAAAGAGATTTTTTCCCTTTTTTTGTGAAGAAATTGAGTCTTAAGTTACAAGCAAAAAAACCCCAATTCCTCAGCGGTATCGAGGGGCCGATCCCTGGTCGGGACCGGGGGTGAAGGCCCCTCCCCGGCAGCTACGGCCTTTTAATTGATTAGAGAACTACGGTAATTTTAATAGATTATAGAATGCTTAATTTAATCAGGTCATGAAAAATAAAGAATAAAAACATAAAAAGTAAAAACTATCCTTCCTTTTATTTAAACGTAGAGTTGAATTAAAGTGGCACATCGAGGAATTTGAAATAGAGGGAAAGACTTCAGTTCACAGATAGCAGGTCTATCCTCAACATCACCATGGTTGGAGCTGAGGTAAAAAAAATTATGATTTTGGCACCTCTGGACGGCCGGAAATGGCACTATTTGATACATATTAAACAAACTCCAGAGTAGAAGCAATTAATTACGAGCTTTCGTCGATAAACGGTCAGCTTTATTTACAATTCTCGTAAGAAAAACACATGAATGATACTGGATGAATGTATACGTTTAATATTTTTTATTTATTTATTTTATTTTTAACTTAGTTATCCTGGATCCCTGCCGGGCCTGTGCGCCCCCAGGGGCACTTTCCCTGGCTGCCCCGGCCTATTGGCGCCACTGGAGACAACGGAAATAAGCCAACACCATAATAGAACGAGATGATTAGATGATGAGCGGTTAAGGCAGGGGCGCCGCAATCTACAGCCATAATGTCAGAAAGGTTCCTGGTGGTACAAGTCTTCTCGGAGATTACTATAAACCGAGGCCCAATGTACACAATGGCTCGTGTGCCATCATTTAGGTGACAACTTGACACTTATAAATACCTCTCGGTGTACATAATAATAATAATAATATTATTAGGAACTACACTTTTCAATCAGTGGCACACTTGTCAATCGAATGTACGTCCAAAACAAAATGTACAGTAAAGTTCACAAAAAAGACTTATGCTAAGAAAAAGACAATTCAAATTTTCAAAAGGGACATTAAGGAAAAGTAAAAAAAAAGAAACTGTTCAGCCATATAAAGTTAAAAGCAATCTTAAACTAAAAAAACTTAAGGCAAAATAAAGTGATACAAACAATCGCATGAACAATTATACAAACACCATACAAACGTACATGAAATACACATACAGTACATAAGTACATATATATCCATACACAACTGTATACCCAGTCACATGACTGTACCGTACTCACAATTATAAACATAAAGACATACAGTACATACTGAACTCTATACTACACCACTTATCACACAAGATCAGGCCAGATAACACAGAAGCATATAAAAGTAAATCAAAAGTCATAAATTAATACAGGACTAAACGTTCGTTTTCTTTTTTGATCTCATTTCTCTTTTTCCATGCCCTTGTAGCATACCTTTTACAAAATTTGTCAAATTTTTCTTCAATTTCTTTTGGAAGATTTAGTGAAAAGAGCCAAGAACATACATTAACTTCTGATCGGTTGTTGAATTTATAAATTGGTTCCAAATAGGCCTATTTTTATTTACTACTTCATGTTCAAGCTTTGCTAGTTCTTCCAATGTGATGTTATGGAGGGAAGGACATGAAAAAAGAAAATGTCTAATATCTTCAATTGAATTAGAGCTACAAATAGAACAAATGCCATCATTATTATCGGACCAACTTGAGGTTCGTCTTTGTAACGGTAAAGTATTGGAGCGTAATCTAAATTTTATGCAAGCACCCTCAAAATCTGTAGTTTCAAGTAAATGTTTTTCTAGGCAAGGGCTTTCCTTAATAATTGAGTAATCTGAAAGGGAAGATTTTTGATCAAGATTACTTCTCCAATCAGTACAAGCTTGTTCTTTAAGTTTATTCAAAATGAAGTTGGTCCATAAATATCCAATATAATCTTAGCGATCATCTGCATTTTGAGAATGTAATTAAGAAGGGTAATAGCTTGATCGCATATGTTAAATCAATAATTGATAACTGTGATGACTTTAACAGGGTCTACTTTAGTAATATCCTCTGGAAAACTATTGCTCTCCCTTCAATTAATTATGCTTGTGCCGTATGAGATGGGAACAACAAAAGTGACACTGAAAAGATTGAGAGATTACAATTGCAAATGGAGAGGTATATCTTAAAAGCGCCCCGATCTCCGCGAGCTGCACTTTATGGCGTTCTAGGCTGGACCTCGATTGCTACAATTCAAACACATAGCCACAATATTGGTCCAAAACATTTAATAACTTTAGAAAGCATTGAAAAAGCATTGATATAGCTGGTAGCATAAAATAGCTTTATGAAGCATATTGAAATAGCATATATATAGCTGGTAGCATAAATATATACTGTATAATATATATTAAAAATATACATACAATATTCTTGCCAGGAGTAAGTAATAATACATACGGTAATAAATAGAAATACAAATACCGTAAGTTTTAATAATTTTATTATTATTATTATTATTATTATTATTATTATTTTCATATTATTATTATTTATAATTATTTTAATAATAAACCTTTATGCTTCATAAAGCTATTTATGCTACCAGCTATATCTATGCTATTTCAATATGCTTTATAAATTGGATTATAATAATAATATGCTATTTCAATATGCTTTATAAATTGGATTATAATAATAATAATTTTTTTTTATATTATTATTATTACCGGTATTATTTATAATTATTTTAATAATGTGTTTATAATTTGTACGTAATAATGTATAATAAATAGAAATACAAATACCGTAATTTTTTAATAATTATATTATTATTATTATAATTATTATTTTCATATTATTATTTATAATTATTGTAATAATAAACATTTATGCTTCATAAAGCTATTTATGCTACCAGTTATGTCTATGCTATTTCAATATGCTTCATAAATTGGATTATAATAATTATTATTATTTTTATATTATTATTATTATTTATAATTATTTTAATAATAAACCTTTGTGCTTCATAAAACTATTTATGCTCCAGCTATATCTATGATATTTCAATATGCTTCATAAATTGGAAATATGTCATGTATACAAATTACTCGCGCTCCCCCAGGGAGCCACTGAACTTACAGTAATTGCGAAGAAGACATTCAATATTTTTTATTTATTTGCGCTGCGTTGAATGACATAAGAGCCAGCGAATTCATGAACTTGGAAAATGACCTAACTAATGCAATTGTAAAGAGGTCTGGCAATCATTTAGCTCAGCCGACATTGATTTTAAGCTCCGTGATGTGCTTATTCCCTTTGACAGATTTTGTAATTCGTAAGAGCATGGAAGAAGCGTTCTGAACTTAAAAAGAACTAAAGGTTTCAAAAGTTACAGTACTGTATACTCAGGAGTGGTGGGATATCAGTACTGTACTGGTAGATCTGTATTACTGCTTTTATGTATTTCGTTGTAGGCCTATGTTTCCTTTTATTATTTTACCTGAATTGCTTTTATGTCGGATTAGGAATTAGGAATTGGGGGGGGGGGGGGGGTAGAAGTTGGTTGAAGTACATTGGAAGAAGAGTTAAAGGTATTAGAATGATTTTACGCAACTCATTAATCCGTTGATTTTACCGTTCTCTATGTAAACTAACGTTTTGCTGATGTGTTTCTTTGTTTTAGTTTGTCTGTAGGTAGACTTCAGAGCTTTTTGTTCTCTTGCTTTTTTGTATTGTTGATTATAAGGATGCACCGTTCAGTGTAAACGTGTTCCATCGATTTGAAGGTGTATATCCAAATAAATAAATAAATAAAAATACCAAGGTAAATTTGCCTGTTTTGAAATCGGTAGCAGGGGGTGTTATTTCAAAAGAAAACAAAAATGCGCCTTAAAATCAATGTATAAATTTAATTCATCTCAATTTAGGAACTTTTTATGTAACTTGGCTCTCTGGGATGTAGCTATAAAATAGGGAATGCTAGGTGTAACCTAACGTGCATGCATAACCTTTTTACCTGAAAATTTGGAAATTTAAAGTTATTATTATGACATTGTTTTGTTATTTATTTTTTATTATTTTTAATTATACTATTGTTTTTGATATTCATGGTTGTTGTTCTCCTTCTTATTTTTTTTTTTATATCATAATGTGTATTTTTAATTGTGTACGTAATTTGATTTCTGTATCAGGGTGTGGCTATAGCTTAAGATAGTTGTGCATTGCACTACTAACTTATTTAGCCTCCTCCACTCATATCTCGGCGATGTTGTTACCTACTATGCATACTGTAATTGTGTTTTTGTATGAGGTGGGAAAATAAAGATTCTGATTTTGATAATTGTACATTTTTTGAATAATTTTAATATTTTAACTTGTCCTGCCTCGTTTGAGTTCCAAACGTAGACCTGGAATGAATGTTACTTTCTTTTGTGTAATTTTGATTGCTGAATAAAGAACGATTGAATAAATAATTTTGGTTCACAAAGAAACGACAAAACAATACAGAAAGATTGTTGGCTGTCTAGATCTATATATATATATATATTATATATATATATATATATAGGCCTATATATAGGCCTATATATACATATATATGTGTGTGTGTGTGTCTAGAAAGATATGTTGTGTGATCAATAACATTTAAAAAATTTAAATTATAAAATATACAAAAATTACATTAGTTTAAAACAACTTTCTTAAAACTGAAAGTACAATTTCCGGTCTTAACAATGTTTTATCTGTGTTCGCTATTTCTGTAGTCGTTTAAGCTTTAATAGTATGTTAACACAAGCAGTGAAAAATATGAAGCACCACAAGGTTGAAAGTACCACGTTACATAAGGCTGTGTACAAATATGTAGGGATTTATTTTACCCGACCTCGATTTTATTTACGAAAACTTTAATATTAGTTATTTTTAGTCTATAGTTTTGACAGATTACAGTACATTGGAAAATAAAAACACTCAGTTTAATACTGTTCGTATTTAGTGACGGATGCTGGGGAACGAGGGGTGGGGGGGCCCCGGACCCTCTAAATTTTTCAAAAAACTTTTTAAAAAATAGAATAAGAAGATTATATTCAAATTTAAATATGAGTGAAATTGTTGGTGTCTTAATCATAAATTTTCTTACTTTAACCACAGCCATGGAGGTAGACCTTGTGTGATTAATAACATTTTTAAAAATTTAGATTATAAAATATACAAAAATTACATTAGTTTAAAACAACTTTCTTAAAACTGAAAGTACAATTTCCGGTCTTAACAATGTTTTATCTGTGTTCGCTATTTCTGTAGTCGTTTAAGCTTTAATAGTATGTTAACACAAGCAGTGAAAAATAGGAAGCACCACAAGGTTGAAAGTACCACGTTACATAAGGCTGTGTACAAATATGTAGGGATTTATTTTTTTTATTTGGTTGCTCACAAAACAGTTTAATACTGTTCGTATTCAGTGACGGATGCTGGAGAACTTTTTAAAAAATAGAATAAGAAGATTATATTCAAATTTAAATATGAGTGAAATTGTTGGTGTCTTAATCATAAATTTTCTTACTTTAACTACAGCCATGGAGGTAGACCCTCCATCTGTACGGTAAGTGTTTCTCCCTTGCCATCCCTCCCCCACACCCACCTCTTTTTAATTCTTGGATGCGTCACTGATATCGCATTTTGAAATCGATTAAATAAGACATTAAATTATCAAAAATGTCCCTAGAAGGGGTCTTCCCCTATTTGAACCTCTGCTATTTTGGTCCACTCTTTACAAATTTGTACCCACCCAATACAAATGCTGCGTACCGGCCTGCAGTAGTAACGGTATCATCCGCATAACCATCAGTTTACAGTCACGTGATCATATCCTACTATTACTGTATGTGATTTATTATGTGGTGAGGGAATTTTCTGACCGGATAAAAAATGTGGGTCATGGCCATGGTACAGTACTGTGTTTGGGATCCGATTGACACAATATATGTGCGGTAGCAAATCGGAGGATAAGAACAAATACATACAGTATGTGTAAATATTGGTGAATTTTGATTTATCTACAGGATGAGGAACCAAATACAGTAGGTCTATTGCATTCCATTTCAATTAGAAATTAATTTCTAAGGTCACGTGGGCAAGAGATTTAAAGATGTAAGCAATTGTGGAATGTGGAAACATTTATTTGCTAAAGAAATTAAAAGGCTGGGCTGTGAATGGATATAGCAATGTGAACCTAAACTCATGTCTAACTTAAATCGCATAAAAAAAAAAAAACGAAACGCCTTTTTCTATGAAATTTTAAGCGCCTGGTTCAAACTTAGAGATAAATATGAAATTAAAGATAAGGTAATTTGGTACAACTCCCAAATTCAGGTTAATCGTTTCCGTTCCTTGGCACGTATTGGCCAAGGACATTTATTTCATTTTTTATATAAGGCCTTGGCCCAAATAAAATATAATAGCTATTTACAGAGGGAATGATCACTTCTACGTTTAAATGAGTGATAAAGAAATTTACATAAACAACTTATTGTATTGATATCAGTAGTGGACATTAATTGAGTAAACTTTGGATGGATTAACAATAAAATACCTGTCTCTTATACACATCTAGATGTGTATAAGAGACAGACATCGTAGAATCAATCAAAGAAACATCCGCGGGAGTGTTAAGCTACATAAGAAAGAAGAGAAGAGGAAATGAAAATCAAGAAATTTATCAATCGAAGGAACAGAAACAAATACGACAAAACACCAATGCAGCAATAATACCACAAATGAGACAAACCTTTCAAAAGGAAAGAAACAAAAAAACAAAACAAAAAATGTACTGAGAAAGACGACGGCGTATTTTCTTAACGTAGGATAGTTTGGTAAAATCCTTATAGAACGTATTTTGCTCATGCGCTGTTTTCAAGTCTGTGTCAGCCTCAGTGATCACCTATCTGCACGATTAGGCCTAACAACTTTGATACGATTAATTCGTTTTGTATGGTGCCAAGACTTTGGTGTGTATCACGTGAATATTGATTACATAAAAATGTTAAAGTTCAAACTATTCGCGTTTTTTTATATATATATATTTTTTTAAAGATATCGGTGGCCTATTCCTAAAATAAATCTGCAAAACCTAGAGTGAAATTTTTCAATAATTGGTATGTCATTGATTCCCCAGATCTCACTGCTATACATTAATATTGGTACTATTTTTACATCAAAAATTTTGTTCTACAAATGTATTGATAAGTTGCCAAATTGGTTATGTATTAATCGTTTTAAAGTAAAAAGAGCTTTGTTTGCTTTTGTACAGTTATAACTAATTGCATTCGTCCATGTGCCATTTGAATTAAACACTACACCAAGATAATTGTAAGAAAGATTTAACTACTTGTAATAAAACATCTTTATAATACCATTTTTCTATTTTTTTAAATTTTCCCCCATTTTTAAAAACGACAACATTACTTTTTTCAATATTAACAGTAAGACCCCATTTATCAAAATAGACAGCCAATTTGTTTAAAGAAGATTGCAAACCAAAAACAGTGTCATTCATAAGAACAAGGTCGTCTGCATAAAGTAAATCATAAATGTGTATACTACCACAATTGGAGTACAAATAAGGTCAATTGCATATCGGATCTTATACAAAAGGACCACTTTATCAGTTATAGTGAATTTAAAGATGCTTTTCCAGGTATTAATTGTACTTTTATTAGATATTATGGTATATTGAATAGCATCCAAAAAAACTCTAAAAAAGGAATGTAATTCCTTGTTAAAAAGTGTTGAAGCAAATGAGCCTGATCAACTCGTGTTGGATTTGATGAGTAATCTTAAAGTGTGTAAATTTTTATATGCTAGATTAAGAGAAGTAACCGAACCGGTTGCACATAAGTTTTGGAATTCCAAAACACTTGAATTTTTTAACCTAGCAGAACTTATTGTCAACTGGAAAAACAAGTATACAATGGCTTTCCAACGTAGTTTAGATAATTATATTAGATATTTACAATTTAGTTTTATCCATAATATTTTACCAACTAACTATTTCTTGCACAAAATTGGACTGATTGAGACGAAGGAGTACTCTTTCTGTAAAGAAAAGGAAAAAACTATTAAACACCTGATGTGGGATTGTAAAATTGTAAGGGATTTCTGGAATAAAATAGCCGTATGGGTCAAGAGCTTGGACCTGATTATAAGTATTAATTTTCAAACCATATGTTTCGGATTCATTGATGATAAATTCGACCACTTCAAGAACATGATTATTCTATTAGGTAAAAGATATATTTATCGCTGTAAAGTTAAGGAAAGGCCATTGAGTAAACTTGTTTTTAAAGAACAAATTATGATGACAGAAAGGGCCGAAAAAATAATTGCAGAAAGAAACAATAAGTTATTATTCCACAATAGAAAATGGAGTGCCTCAACAACTGTTAAATAAGAGATTACATATGTTGTTTCATTAATTAAGGCCTGCCAACCTATTAAAAATAATATTATGTCTACAGTCTCTAATCTGTATTTTTTTCCTCTATGATGCCATTTTCTGAGGGTGTGGACTGCTTATAAGTCGAGAGTATAAACCAGACAAATGCGACCTTTCTGCTTAAAAAAAAAAAAAAAGAATTGCTGCTTGTGTATGTATTTATGTCTGCTTGTGTGTGTTTGTTTGTTTGTGCTCGTATTACAGATATGTATGTATGTGTGTATGTATGTATGTATGTATTGGTGTGTATGTGTTTGTGTTTGTGTTTTTGTAAGTAGGGTATTCGTATATATA
>NW_022726429.1:1057777-1059543 GCF_011630105.1 Anneissia japonica
ATATATGACAGGTACCCATATTAAGTTTTCCTGTTTGACCTATGTTGTCTTGCCTTAAATAATTTCCGAAATTTAGCATTATTACTGGCTTTATTTAAGAGCATTTTTTTGTTTTGTAATGTCTTGTTTTGTGCGAAATGATATTGCAATAAAAAAACTTAATTTTTAACAGAAATTTTATTCAGTACTATACGGTATAACCTATGTCAATAAAGTTATCGTACATTATCATGCATCTATTAGGCTCAAACAAAAGAAAACAATTTCCATGAGCACTTGAATAAAGTTTTAAGTTTGTATTGTTGCATTTGATTGTGACAGCATTTATCTATGTGAAAATATATATAAATTGAATTCTATTACAATAACAAGTTGTTGAAAGATAATTATTTTTTTCATTGTAGGGCTATCGTGTGTGTCATTAAAGAATTATTCGTTTGACATTACTGTATTTATGAGCATTGTCGCATAAATTTGAACGTTCGGGAACTGTATTTTATTGTGACGACATTGACAGTACCGCGCTTCCGTGTGCCACGATGCAGAAGTGTGGAATATTGATATATAAACTATATAATCATTATCATTATTAATTAGAGATCAATTATTATTATTATTATTATTATTATTATTATTATCATTATTATTATTATCATCATCATCGTCGTCATCATCATCATCATCATTATTATTGTTGTTGTTGTTGTTGTTGTTGCTGTTGTTGTCGTTGTTGTTGTTGTTGTTATTATTATTATTATTGAATAAAATGAAAGAATGACCATCAACGATTATGAGAGTTGCGTTAACTCATGTTTTAATGACATAAATAAATACATTCAACAGAATAATTAACAACTAGGCCTCGCTAAAAAAAGATGAACTCTCCTTCTCTCCATTGAAATTGCCTAATTTGTATAGGCCTATATGCAAATTAACTTGAAATTAAAAATTCTCTGTCAAATAATGAGTGCATTAGAAATATTAGGCTTAACAACTGTTAGATGAAATTAAATAGATACAATTGTCTATTAAGAAAATCCCTCTGGTTACTTGCGGGTTTTAGTTTTTTTGTTATAGGTACTTTATCTACGTCAAAGTATGTTTATTTAGTGCAACTTATAGGTTGAACGTTCCTTATCCTTATCCGTTGGCCTTGGCTCTATACAGTTAGGTAAACATCAGTAAGCCGTGGGTTGCTTCGGCGACCTCTAATACTATCCCCAGTACTGTCTTCAACCGCCTCCCCTGTGCTACACTGGTCCCCGCATTCATCATCCTCTTCGCCTTCACAGATTGATACACTGCATCTTATTGTTATCTATCGATAAAATACATTGTAATATTAGGCCCAATAAAAAAAAAACCCTGGAGCACTCTCTTCTATGGTTCTGAAAAAAAAAAATTTCAAGAAAAGTTTTTAGCCATCCTTATCCGTTGACCTTGGTTATATACCGTTGGTAAACAACAGTAAGCCGTGGGTTGCTTCGGAGACATCTTGTATTATCCCCAGTATTGTCTACAACCACCTCCCCTGCACTGGTCCCAACGTTCATCATCCTCTCCCCTCATCACAGATCGATACACTGCATATTATTATTATCTGTCGATAAATACATTGTGATATTAGGCCCAATTAAAAGTTACCGGTATTAGTTTATTACCCTCGCGCGCATGTCTTCTATGGTACTGAAAAAAAAATATTTTTGAAAAAAAAAATTATTTATTTTATTTATTTATTTTTTTAACATTTCTTTTTTTATTTTTGA
>NW_022726429.1:1059605-1063944 GCF_011630105.1 Anneissia japonica
CATATATTGCTTGTATTATCTCAATCATGTTTTACTTTGAATATCAATGCACCATCAAATAACGCAAGGGTTATTTTCGGCTTTAGTAAAATAAAAAAATAAAAAAGCCTCCTTCCCTTATTACTTTTTCAGCATAGATAACGTGATAAACTAATAATATTTTTTATAGGGCCTTACACAATTTTTTACCTGAAACAAGCCTGTATGGAGTTAAATAGGATATATAATTGAAAAGTTTTTCAACCAGAAAAATATAATACAATAAAGAGATTTAAACTCTAAGAGGCTATCTCTACTATCTTATAAATACATTATGAGTTTTAAAAAAACTAATAAATACGAACTTACGTTATCCTTTATTCCGGTATACATGAACGTAAATGCTTCTAACGAAAATCGTTTTTCGTTAGGAGCTGGCGAATTCTCAAACCGCAATGTCTCGTCATTCGGACACCTGTGACAACAACAGACAAAAAAGAAATAAATTTGTGACTGTATAAAAGTTTCAGTAAGGGGTAAATCCCAAGTCCTCAAAGTACATTAACATTTTAAACATCGATCATCCTCTAAAATACGATAGCTGTAAATGACTTTATTTAAGCATGATTTAGAGATAGGTCCAGAGAGACATTTAAGCCCAGTTATCAATCTTAAAATGATAATAATAGGCCTATAATGAAACTAATGTTGTGACCCGCCTCTAAAAACTGCACAATCCCTACCCATTGTCCAAGAATATAAACTCTCCATCAGACATGTTGCCTTGGTTGTCCACTGCATGCGCTTTGCATTGCTCCACCTTCAAGCTAACGTCCTCTTGGTTAGCCATAACCGAGACGTAAAGCCGTTGGTTCATTCTGATATCAATTTCATCCTCTCCACTGTCGTAGCGGTCATCGTAGGCGTCATTTGCGAACAGAGCCATCGATGCTGCAACGTCGAACATCCCGTGTACACCGAACGGCGGAGATTGGACAGAGTCGGGATTCAATTTAATATCGGCGTTATAGCTGACTTCCGACTTGCACGTGGCCTGACAAGATCAATGTAGAATAATGTTAGAACAATTATTATCATCAAATAATAATGTTATAACAATTATTATCATCAAATAATAATGTTATAACAAATATTATCCTCAAATAATACTAATATACCGATTATTATCATCAAATAATAATGTTATAGCAATTATTATCATCAAATAATAATGTTATAACAATTATTATCATCAAATAATAATGCTATAACAATTATTATTATAAAATAATTCCATAAATATAAATAATGTGAGTACAATGATTAGCTGTTTAACATATACAGTAGAACAAAACTAATCTGCTAAATGTAGGCCTATTATTTATTAAAAAGCACTTAAGATGTACTACACCTTAAAAAGCTTTAAAAAAAACTTAACAAAACAAATTAAAATAAAACACCAACATACAAGCCGTGTTATAAATTACATTTTTTAAAGTTTATATATTGTATTATCTAAAACGTCTCTATATTTCATTATTATTAGACCGAGGTTGGCTAAGTTTGACTTACAATATATAAACCCCCACCCCACAAAACAGCAGTTGCGCGAGCGAGGGGACATGGAGCTTAAAACCCTCTTTTTAGCCACGACTCGTCAAACCACCAAAAAGAAATCTTTTCTTTTGTTTTGGACATTAAACTTCTAAAAACAGTTAAAAAAATATATATATATAAAATAGGGCATCATAGCACAGTATTCCCATATTTCCTTATCCTTCCCCCATCCCCGCCTGACTAACAGAAACACAAGTTTTTAAGTTTGGTTTTATACTCCACAACCTCTCTCTAACTAAACTATAAGGATACAAGAGAGACCCCAAGGGTCTTGTTTCTATAGGTCTAACGTAATTTTGTTTGGCAACTACTACTGATACTGGCGAGTCAAATGGCCGACTCATCGTAAAGGCAGGGGTGCCGCAACCTACAGCTAATATCAGCCCTGGTTCGACTGGCACGCTTACCCAGTGTACGCAATTGGCTCATATATAAAGAGTGCAAAAGTGCGCCCACTTCCCTAGTTCCTCTTTCGAGACGAGTAGGTGGTGACCATGGTGTACTGGTCCATCTAACAGCCCTTGCCATTGTGGACTCAATTGGATGCTGAAGTGGCTTTTATAAATAACTGAATATAATTTTAACTATCTACGGTGCATTATGAGCCTATTATAAGCTTACCACGATTTCAAATTTATGTTTTCGTCTTGATACAGCCGCACCATTAGATACTGTAATTGGCCGAATTTTATCTCGAACTGTATTTCTGACTACTAATTTTCCATCCTTCTTCTGAAATGTAGGGAAATATACAAAAAATAGATATTTTACACATAACTATCTTGATAAAATTATAACAATTAAACTTGCAATCGCTCATTTAGCATTTAGTTTTCAACTTTTAGTACGGTAAGTTACAGATTTTAGAAAAACAAATGTTAATGATTAATAGACGTATTATTACCAAAGTGTTTGTAGTAGACCTTAAAGTAAACAATATGAATTAGTGAAACAATATCTTGTTTAATTTTCAGTTGAAAACCAACTTTATGATTTTTTTTTTTTTTTTTTTGAAAAATTTTGTCATTCAATTCCAGGTGGCAGATTTAAATTTAACAAATTTAAACAAATATTTTAAAGTTAAACAAATAACGCCGTACACATTCGGTGACGTAATGAGAAAGGGCCACACGCACTATGCTTTCTTTAGAGTTCTATTGCCCTAGGTGTCGTGCAGGGCCCCAGTGGTGCTATTTTGGACATAAATAAGTAGTTTGATGTATTTTTTATAACCTTTTAAATACGATTTGGGGTCGGCTTACTGATTGAAATAGAGTCCTGTCCTGGAAAAAATGTAAATATAAATTTCGGGGTACTCTGAGGTCCGGGGTCTCGACTTTTGCCAATGAGAGCCCATACCGTTTTTAGACGAGGCTTTAAATAGCAAAATTTGGTCAAAAAACAGGGGGTCGTCTTATATACACATTTAATATGCAACATATACACATTTTTTATTTAAATCATGTTCATCTTATGTGCAGATCCTTCGAACACCTGAAGTCACTTTTAAAATGATGCTAATAACTGTTAGTATGAGCATGAGTGAACGCAAATTTTAATGCCAGGAAATAAGATTTTGATGTACTTGTAAAAACCCATAAACTGGTATTACAGTATTTCAAAGATTAGTACAACACTTTTAGACTAGAAAAAAAATCTGAAAAAAAAAAATGAGTTAGGGGGAGTGGAAAGTTAGAAGCAATCCACATAGCCAGATATCCTAATTAATCCCTTCTGGTCACCCTAAGCCCTGTTGACTCTTGATTTTACTCCTTGTATACAAATGGCGGCCATTTTGAAAAATGGCCGCCAAATTTATCTAAAATGTGCATAAAATTGAAACTAAATAAGTTACAGATATGATTTTGGTGTCTAAACTCGAAATTTCTAGACAGACAACAATCTAGACATATAAAACCTACTGTCACTCAAGCCAGAATGGAACATATATAAAAAATAGGTGCTTATTTGTTTAAAGATAATCGCAAAATATACTTACTTAAAATGTACATAAAATAAGAACGAGTATATAAGCTAGTTTTCTATGTAATCCAGATAGATTTTTGAGCAAAAATAGATTTTTTTTGACTAATTTTATAATTTTTACTGCGCTGAATTCAAAAAAAGTTAGGTGCCATTTTTTCCCCAAAGTCATCGGCCGCCATTTTGAATTTCAAGATGGCTGACGCACCACATAAAACATGGTCATAATTGGCGTCAATGGAAAGCAGTGGCGGATCTAGGGCGGTTCAAGGGGTTCGGACGAACCCCCCTCTGTGAAGAAACGTAACAAAATACTAGTCATTGTAAGGTTACACTATAGAAGGTATGCCGATGATACAAAAGCGTTATTCAATCAATTGACTGATTGACTATTGATGCATTCGCAATACCGTATTGATATAGCCTAAATACACATTGTAGAAAAGTTTTGAAAGTTTAAATCCGGTTTAAATAAGAAATACAGGAAAGAAAGCAGGATATCTTTATAACATGCTTCCTCTTCTGGAATTTCGATATCACACCTTTTTCCTAGTCGTTCTATATACCCATATTTCATCCACAAAAAAACACTGTATTATTTCTGTACTTCTACAGTACTTCGGAGCTCAATGCCCATTAATTCTCTTCTACGATACGCCTACTACTGAAAGGTCCACTGATTAATCGCAGATAAGAAAGTACAGTATAATACATACTCCAAGTATTGAAATACACGCCATCGTGTTGGGATTCAATAATT
>NW_022726429.1:1063973-1064877 GCF_011630105.1 Anneissia japonica
CATACGCCTACTTTTATTTCAAATTGTGTGTTACGGTTGATGGTAGCAAATACGCCTATATCATTAAATATATTTCATTTAATTAATGTTATTTAATTTGTTTATCAGAAAATTAGGTTAATTTATGTCTTATAAAGTATGCGTATTATATATATAGGCTTAGCCCAACTGGCATTTAATTATATACAACAATAATAATAATAATAATATTATTAAATAATAATAATAATAATAATAATAATAATAATAATAATAATTAATAATAATAATTTTAATATTGGTTGCCTTATTGCCCTTTAAACCTGTTTCATTTTGCTGTTATTGTGATGTGGGTCTATTTGTTGAAAAATGCTTAAATGTTGATTGTTTAGATTTTTCTGCTTGAACCCTTTACTTTTATAAAATTCAACCCATTTTGAGTGATGAATAAAGAATGATTTGATTTTATTTGAATCGGAGGCCTAGAGATCCCCACGTTTTAGCGCGCACAGAGGCTACCATCAGTTTTAGCCAACTGAGCTAAGCTGCTCTGCTACCTGGTTATAAATCTATAAGGTACCATTCCAATATTTAATAATAGGCTCTATTACAGTAACACTGTTAAAATTCAGAGACGGACAAAAATTTACTTTCACCATAATATATTGTACAGCAAGCCTACGACTTCTGGATTACTTTTTCTTCAGGTCATCTAATAGGCTTGAAAATATCAATATAAAGACGTTTGAGTAACAAAATTCATTGATTGTTTTTAATAAAGTGTTACTTTAATACCACAAACCGAAAGGTCCACTGATTAATCTCAGATAAGAAAGTATAATACATACTCCAAGTATTGAAATACACGCCATCGTGTTGGGATTCAATATTTCGACATTAATTATGTCATCATCAGGAATGAAAA
>NW_022726429.1:1065162-1071564 GCF_011630105.1 Anneissia japonica
TCAAAAGATACAAAACGGTAACCTAAATTATATAAATTGTTAGGTATAGCTTTAATGCGGTCAGCAGCATCAAAAGAATCTTTAAGGACAAAGTCATTAACCGTTAGAGGGCCTAATAAGTTTGATAAGTACTTAGCTACTGAATAATAACAAGTACCAGTTGTGTCAATAATAGGTCTTAGGGGTGGAATATTATCAAAATCTTTATGTAATTTAGGTAGTCCATGGGCTCTAGCAGGCATGGTTGATACTGGACGAATTTCTTTGTATTCAGTTTCAGTTAGTTCATTTCTATTAAATAGTGTCCGGAGGTAGGCTTGTAAGGAGTTAAGCTGCGTGGTTAATGAACAGTTAGATAGTTTCTTAAACTTAGTTGAATACCACAAATTATGTTGCTCTGAAACATGATAAGGCCAATCTGAATAAAATGACCCGATCGTCCTTTAAGGTCCAATTGATGATGTTGCAGGCGTTTATCATCCGAATATCTGAATTATTAGTAGGCCTTTAATGTATACATTATTTTAATCGATTTCAACATGCTGTGTATAATATTTAATAATAGGCCTACTATGATGGATAACCACGTATTTTATTCTTTATTTACTGACATGTTTAAAGTCGGAGGCAGACTTTAAGGTGGGTAGTTATGCAGCCGTCCGGGGCTCATACATTAAAAAAAAAATTAAAAGAAAATATTTTGTCAAAAGCGGTTGTATTATTAGATTGCTCGGTAGTAGTAAGTAGGGGCCCGTCGCCTTTCAGGGACTCATTTGGACATGGAGGAAGTTAGCGTTTCCCTAGAAAGCGTATTGTTAAGGCGTTGTAGGATAGTGCTGAGTATCAGTGTGACTGTGAGTAAAAGTATCTAACCCTCTCCAGGGCCCTCTCCGGGGCCCATTTGGACTCGGACTTCGCCCAGAAGGCACATGCGTTACTTAAGGCTTGGTAGTACTGTGTTAGGTAGTAGTAGTAGGAGTGCACCCCCCCCCCCCGCCATCCGAGAGCTCACGAGTTACGCAAATGGGTCCTGTTTATTTTAATATGATATGCCATAATTGGACTTATGGGACAATACATGAAACACTACAACGTTTCTGATATAAACTGCAATACATTATTCAGCATCGGAAGAGCTTTCCAATGATACCAAACACGACTACTTTTTGGTGAGTTTATATACTTATTCTTATTTTATACACATTTTAAGTATATTTTGCGGATATTTTAAAACAAATAAACACCTATTTTTTTAATTATGTTCCATTCTGGCATGAGTGACATTTTATATGTCTGGTTTGTTGCTTGTATAGAAATTATGATTTTAGACACCAACATCATATCTGTAGCTTATTTAGTTCCAATTATATGCACATTTTAGATAAATTTGGCGGCCATTTTGAAAAATGGCCGCCATTTGTATACCAGGTGAAGAATCAAGTGTCAACAGGGCTTAGGGTGACCAGGACGGATTAATTAGGATATCTGGCTATATTGACTGCTTCTAACATTCCACTCCCCCTAACTTGATTTCTAGGCCTCTTTTTTGATTTTTTTCCTAGTCTTTTTGCTTTTCAGCCAGCGAGATACAGTAGAACATAGCAACAGTGTGTAGTCGTCCTATACGCCTGACAAATTCCAAAAATATTTTCAAACCTGGGGGTGGGTGTCGTCTTAGACTGGAGAATATACGGTAGGTGTTACGCCACTGCACACATCAATATATTTTGGGAAAGGTACCGTAAATGAAACAAGTACGACATCATTTTGGTTTACACACTATTTGTAATATTCCTACTATTAATTTAGTCTACAGTACCTTCAACACGGATCCGCATTCATCATATCTTGTTTGAACTACAAAGTGAGTTTCGTTAAAATCACGGCCACGGCACGATGGATCGTGGAGCATGAACTTGCGTGCAGGCATATCATCCACGTATACCTTGGGAATATAAACCGACATCTGTCCGGGATCGCACACAACACTTGGTTCAGTTGGAGCATCCAAAGACGAATCTGTGGGAGCAAAAATGAGTTCGTTCTATATTTAGTTTTACATACTATATTGATTTATTGTTGTTTATTGTTCATACTTTCCCTAAATATAGATACATGTATACAGATATCATATCATGATTATTTTTTTTAAGTCGTCAAATCCTCAAGAGAGTCATATTGTATTCGCAATGAAGCCTCAATGGCCCAGTTGGTGAAGGCGTCTACATATACAGCAGAGGCTCCCGAATTTAGCCCTTTTTTTTAACACTTGCAGTTTTCTCCTATTTTAGGTTTAAAAATGATATAGAATAATAGGACTACCCATATTAAGGGGCCCAAAAAGTGTCCCTTTAATATGTGTCTCTTGGATAGGGGTATTTTATTCAGGAGACACTAACCAAAAAATGTAAAATTGTCCCCTAAATGGGTGTTTTTGGCATGCTGTTTTCATACAACGATGACATGCATTCTTTATAATTTTATATTTATTGACACAAGAATTACAGTAGAATTAAAACTTTGTTATAGCAATAATTTGCAATACAAATACAATTCATTTATAGTATGAAATCATCAGAAATGTAATTAAAACAACAATAGTTGTATATTTTTTAATATTGAGCTGTCTGTTCATGAGCATGAATAGACTTGAAATTGAGGGTGCATGTTATGGTGGATTAGAATCCTACATGAAAGTACATGAAAAACAACAACAAAAGAAATCGCCTTTACTTGGTGAAGGGTTAAATTGGTTTATACGAGGAGAGAGAATATTTATTTTTATGTTAAGTTTATTGCTCAAAATATTGCAATGATTTTTTCTTCTTATTATTCTTTATTGCCAGAAACACAACAACAACAAACACATAGAGTCAACTCGGGGAGTAGGCAGGAACCAAAAAGGGAACTAAATCACTGTAACAAAGTGAAGATTCCATACTCCCTGAGTAGCAAAACAGAACAATAAATATATAGATTTATACATATAAATAAACTTTTACGTCAAGAAATCGAATAATTAAAACAATAAAGATCAAACAGTTTACGCGGCGCAAAAGTAACTAAGCGGAGTGGCTATAACATAAGACATGCGATTTAAGCGAGCGCAAAAAAGTAGGAAAGTTTATTTTGACACTGCTGTAATTGTTTTGATAATACGGAAAAAAAATTAAGTGTCCCCTTAATATCAACTGATCTCGCATTATGGATAATAACTCACTTCATATAAATAAACAAAACCTTAAGAAAATGTTTTATTCGCTCCTTCACAAACTCTTTCATGTTTAAAGGCTCGTTCTATGATCATATATTAATGGCTATGGGGTCACAACTTGCTCCAGTGCTTGCTAATCTTTAATGGGGCACCATGAACAGAGTCAGCTAAACTAATGATTGTAAAGTATTGTTTTACCAACGTTATGTTGACGATACATTTTGTTTATTTCATTCAGAATATGATTAATACTTATTAAATGTTCTTAGTTCCACAAAATTTCACAAAAAATATTGAATTAACTATAGGCTTATGGAAAAGGAAGTGGAGAATAAGCTTGACATGTTCATTTCAAAATCTGAAAATAGTAACTATTCACATACATCTGTATTTAGGGAAAAAAAACACATTTTCTGGACTTCACTAATTTTCATTTTTTTTCTTCTAAGATAGCCCTTGTCTACCCCGGTATAGAACATGCAGCATCAACATTAGCTGACCTGCGTTTCATAAAGACATTAGATCTTTGTTTTTTAAGAACAAATATGTATCCTAGTTTAATTGACAAAATTATTTCAAAATATCTATGTTTCTGTATTTTCCATTTAACGGAATGAATCAAATAATGACCCTAAACCCAATATTCGCTTTGTGACCGTAAATTGGACCGTTTAGCAAGATAGTTCAAAAATTACTTCATTAAATACAGACATTTGTAGGCCTAATGATTTAGATATTATGTTCATTCTTACATCATTAAAAAATCAATGTCTGTTTTCAGTTAAAGATCTCCTTCCCGTTGATGTTCGTTAGGGCGTAATATAAAAAAATTACTTGCGGAAGCTACTGATCACCATTTTACAAAACGCCCTTTTAAACGAACATTTAAAAGCGGACAAATATTCGCATATTTTTAAGCACTTATAGTTTTCATAAATGTTTGTACGAGTGCTGCTACAAAATAGTATGTTCTGCTAATACCCTTTATCAACGAAATATCAAAGAAGGATGGCATATACAGCGTGAGCAGCCCTCCCTCAATAGACAAAATTATATAACATGTAAATTTAACTCTTTCGTTGTGATTCATTTTCCATCTTTATTCATGCATTTCTTCTGAAATTCATTCAACTTGAATGTTCCCCCTCCCATTCGTTCTCACGTACTTCTTCATCTTTATTCATGCCTTTCTTTCATAAGAAAGGCTTATTTATCATGGAATTTCTTCGCATTTGTTCACTCCTAAAAATATTAGAATTTGCTTGCAAATATTATTAAACCGAATATGGCAGTTGCACTGCTGACATGTTTGTGTCAAGAATTTTTATTATAAAACAGTTAGGGCCAGTCTAAATGGTCTCTTCGGAGATCCCGTCTTGTCATTCAAATACGATGAGGGTGGATCATTGCACTCTTCGCACCGAGAACTAGTGCTGTTCTACTACGCAGCGCAAATAAGCGTGAATTATCATTAAAAAAAAAAAAAAAAAAAAAAAAAAAAACTTGTTTGTTTGCCGTCCTCCGACGCCCCTAAAATCCGAAAAATGAGGGGCGAGGTTTTTTTTTTCTTAAAAGTTTTTTTTTTAAGTTAAAAAAAAATTTTCGACACGATTTTGGTTTTACAAGCTGGTGAACTTGACCTGATACATAGTACAATAGTTTATTTCAATCACGTGTCTTACTCCAGTTAAAGATCCCTCTTCCAATCCCAAACCACAAAAATATTAGCCCAAAATTGCAAGGAGACTAGTGTACATATGTTCAGTTTCTACATTTAAAAAAAAATTATCCCACCCCTCATCTTCAACAAACCTCCATACAGACCGTTTTGGTAATCTTTCTTTAGGAAAACAAAGATTCCGCCCGCCCCTTCATATAATACTTACAATGTGACAGCAAACAAACCATTTTTTAGGACTTATCAGTTGCTGCAATCAAGATTTCACAAAGAGGCCAATTTGCTTGATACGTCTGCATAGACAGCAGAAAGTGCCGGATTCGAATTCTGATATATATCTGTCTCTTATACACATCTAGATGTGTATAAGAGACAGGAATATGATTAATACTTATTAAATGTTCTTAGTTCCACAAAATTTCACAAAAAATATTGAATTAACTATAGGCTTATGGAAAAGGAAGTGGAGAATAAGCTTGACATGTTCATTTCAAAATCTGAAAATAGTAACTATTCACATACATCTGTATTTAGGGAAAAAAAACACATTTTCTGGACTTCACTAATTTTCATTTTTTTTCTTCTAAGATAGCCCTTGTCTACCCCGGTATAGAACATGCAGCATCAACATTAGCTGACCTGCGTTTCATAAAGACATTAGATCTTTGTTTTTTAAGAACAAATATGTATCCTAGTTTAATTGACAAAATTATTTCAAAATATCTATGTTTCTGTATTTTCCATTTAACGGAATGAATCAAATAATGACCCTAAACCCAATATTCGCTTTGTGACCGTAAATTGGACCGTTTAGCAAGATAGTTCAAAAATTACTTCATTAAATACAGACATTTGTAGGCCTAATGATTTAGATATTATGTTCATTCTTACATCATTAAAAAATCAATGTCTGTTTTCAGTTAAAGATCTCCTTCCCGTTGATGTTCGTTAGGGCGTAATATAAAAAAATTACTTGCGGAAGCTACTGATCACCATTTTACAAAACGCCCTTTTAAACGAACATTTAAAAGCGGACAAATATTCGCATATTTTTAAGCACTTATAGTTTTCATAAATGTTTGTACGAGTGCTGCTACAAAATAGTATGTTCTGCTAATACCCTTTATCAACGAAATATCAAAGAAGGATGGCATATACAGCGTGAGCAGCCCTCCCTCAATAGACAAAATTATATAACATGTAAATTTAACTCTTTCGTTGTGATTCATTTTCCATCTTTATTCATGCATTTCTTCTGAAATTCATTCAACTTGAATGTTCCCCCTCCCATTCGTTCTCACGTACTTCTTCATCTTTATTCATGCCTTTCTTTCATAAGAAAGGCTTATTTATCATGGAATTTCTTCGCATTTGTTCACTCCTAAAAATATTAGAATTTGCTTGCAAATATTATTAAACCGAATATGGCAGTTGCACTGCTGACATGTTTGTGTCAAGAATTTTTATTATAAAACAGTTAGGGCCAGTCTAAATGGTCTCTTCGGAGATC
>NW_022726429.1:1072775-1083922 GCF_011630105.1 Anneissia japonica
TGATAATCTGAAGGTCTTGGATTTGAATCCCGATGGGGACATACGTTTTTCTGAACTTATTATCATCTTTAATTAACACAGAGCTATACTTGATACGACCATTGCATCATAAATATATATAATATATACAATATATGCACTGTTATTATTTATAACATTTACAGTATTCGTGTACTAGCGATAATACCGACCTGACACCCTCAGATTCACTGAAGGCTTCGATTCTGGCGCTAAAGTGTTGGTTTGGAGCGATAACTTCACAAAGCGGCGAACTGATTTGTATCTTCCGACAAGGGAGTTCTATAAAATAAAATGAGTCAGTCCTATCTTTGCATTATTTCGATTTTTTTTTTTGTAATTTTCTGTACCTATTGTATGTCAGATAAATTGTCTTCCAACCATGTGTAGAAGCGTTTGTTGCAGCGGTTGACTCGTACTCTCAGGCCTGTTTCGAGGTTTGAAACTGTCGCTGTCCAAGTCGCCTATGCCTTGGGAAAGACACAATTTATCTGCGTTTCACTCTGTTTACCCAGGAGTGTAAATGGTTACCGGCATGTTGGGAAGGTAAACAAACTCATTGTGGGAAGTGGCGACCCCTCAAATCATCGAGCAGTCTGGCCTCCAACGCTTAAGAAACATGGATGGCCACTCTGGACCTGCACAGATTCGACTACATTTTCGTTATTTACCTTGTATACTAACCAACCAACCAACTTTGCTTATTAATGAAGGTACCGGTAACTCAGAACAGCAAGCCTGGTGAGGCCCATAAAATTAAAAATATTTAGACATATTTAGCCTGCACTAAACAACCCTTAATATGTATGATTATACTTATTATAAGTCAGTCGTGTACACTTTTTTCATTAGGATAGGGTTTGCTTTAACCAAGTAAACAATAAGTATTTACCCAATGGGTACACATATATAAGAAATTGTAGAGGTATTTTGCTTAGTGGTAGCGTTGACTCTTTGTCAGAAAAATCTTCTATCATGACCGCTACACCATACCATCCAGGAGCTTTTCCAGCTGACGAAAACGTTATCTCGCATCGATTCTACAGTAAAATAATACGCCATACATAAATATTTCATGTGATTTAAAGAACAAATCGTTTTTATTTAATCATTTGTAGGGAATAATATTAATAATGTCACGTTATAGATGGCTTTAGTAATACAAAACCATCGGCATTACCGTCATGGGGTTTGCGGAACCAAGAATCTATAGTTACAAGGCCAATTCCCTAACTACCAAGTTACGAACGCAATAATAATAATAATAATAATAATAATAATAATAATAATAATAATAATAATAATAATAATAATAATAATAATAACAATAATAATAATAATAGGCCTAATCATGATAATAATAAAAATAATAAAATAATAATAATAATAATAATAATAATAATAATAATAATAATAATAATAATAATTTAGTGGTTATATATTTATGAATTTTATAATTGTACTGTGCCTCGCCTTTTTGAAATACAGTAGTCCTTAGCCTGTTGGTATTTTTAATGTTTTTTGTTTTTGTTTTTTTTTTTTTGCTTTTGTTTTTGTTTTTTGTTTTTTGCTTGTTGATATAACACAAGTTTTTACTACAATGTTATATTTGGCAATTCTTATTTAAACTATTTTCATGGGTACTATTTACCGGTATATTGTATGTTTATGAAGTTTTGAAATACGATATACCATGAGATAAATGAATGAATCACATACATTTGATGGATGGAATGACCATTCTAATTATAGACGGTTTCTTTCCCATTATATCTAATCAATAGGTCTATCTGTTATGTCAAAAAAAATATTTTACCTGTCATGTTAATAGGAGAACAATGACATCAGTGTTATATAAATTCATTTTAAATATTGTAATAATAATAATAAATCATCACGTTCTTATGTGTTAATTATTTATGAATTTTATATTTGTACTCTGGTTCTTTGCTTTTTTAAATATTGGTTTTTTTGTATGTGTTATTGCCATGGTAATTGTCATGGTATATTGAAATACAATATACCATGACAATGGAAGAATGAATCACAGACATTATGATGGATGGAATAACCATTATCTAATTCTAGACTGTTTCTTTCCCATGTCCAATCAATATCTGATATGTCCAAAAACTTATTTTCTTAATAACCTACACATCATTCCAATGTACAGCTTGGGTGGGCCACCGACAGAGAACATTACAATTGTACATTACAAACCATTGTTTGATTGTCCTATCAATATCTGATATGTACAAAAACTTAGTTTACGTGCCAATAGGTAGAACGATGACGTAATTGTTATATACATTCGAGTAATACATTCTAGTTAAATATTGTACCCGGATATTTAAAAAAATATAATGCTATTATCTTTTGGAATCTCTCATCAAGACTTACTTCATCCAATAATGTATCGGTTGTAATAGGTCCGCAGACTGATTTTCCATACAAATTGTAGGGCGGGCATTCGTCTTTAGAATATTCCGACCAACGACAGCGTACAACGTCATCGTCAGCATCTAAGGCTATTAAATATATTTAAAATTATATGTAATGATTGGTAAGCCATACAACTTTTTTTTACATTAAAAAATTTGAAATAAAATGCACAGCATAAAATGCCATTTTAAACTAAAAGGTTATCGAAGGTTCTCAAATGCAACATCAAAATAAGTTGCAAGTCAAACCAAGATTGCATCACACAGACGTATAAGCGAAATTACGTAAAGTATGCATACAATTAAAAGCGATAATCTATACTACTGTAAGTTACAAAGGAAAGTAAATACATAGATAGAAATATACATATCAGAAAAATGAATACAGTATACAAAAGTTATGAATTTAAAATTTTGTATTAGATAACCATACATAATATCTTTGATTAGTCAAAAATATCAAAATATAAGTCTATAACCAGGCCAAAATGAATCGTGTCCTGTCATTTCATGTACAAATCGCCTCTGGTGGGTATCAAATTATGGCAATCCACCACACCAATCAACAACAGTTTAATCCATGTTGCTGTTTAATTTGCTATTTTAATCAATTGAACTACATATACCAGGCTCCACCTATCTAGCTGCTGACTGACTATTTCTATAGACTTTTCTACCCTACAGAATCTCTATTGTCAGGCCACTAGCCTCCCGGTGTGTTATTATATTATTGTTTATTAAGTTTTGACACTGTAATAACAATATGGATATTTCTCTACTTACTAGGAATCCTTATTTTGCTGGAGCAGCCAGATTGAACCCGTATGATGGGCAGCATAGTTGTTGCCGGTGACGAATTTGGACGACCAGTGTCTGGTCTTACAGTGAGGTCTACAGAACTGACCATCTTGTAAAAGTTAGCTTGTCCGTAGTTCTGAAGTTGAATCCAATTGCTGCCTCCGTACGTTTGCATCTGGTCATCGAAGCGAAATCTGTGTAAAAAATAATGATGCTGATTATGATATAATGAAGAGTGATTATGAAGGTGATGTTGAATATATTGGAGAAGATTTTTTTTTTTTAAATTTCACTTTTTTCATTTTTTCCAAATTTGAATTTGGAATTAAACATTTCGGCCATAGTGCGGCACCAGTACTAAATGTTCACTATTCCGCCTAAAGATCGAATACAATACGATGCTAGCCGGATATGAACAAAGGTCTCAGCACAGAAATATTACCCCTCGGCCAAACGCTGTTGATGAATAGCATTTTTTCACATCAAATATCAATTAAACTCGTACAACTACCGTAAAACCAGGGAACAGTGAAAACGCTTATAATAATAACCAGTTACTCTATTAGTAGGCGGAACCCCCGACCCCTCTAATACTAACCCACCTTAGAAGTTAATCTATATAATAACCCACTACTCAGTTACCAAAACTATAGAAAAAATGACATTCAAATCAACAGTTTTGTCGCTTTAATACGATTTATTCCTTTAAATGAGCAATTTCCACAATGTGATTGCGCCTTTGATGATCCTTTTTTAATTTACTCCTCGGTCAAAGTTCCAATTCAATGATATTTTAGTATAATTTTTGAAAGTTAAAAAAAAAGATGATGTGTTTTAAGTTGTAGTGGGGTTTGGTGACTTAAATTATGCATAATTAACAACGATAATCTATAATACTACTGTAAGTTACAAGCATTTAAGTGATATAAGCAAAAAAATGCATATCACGGTAATTTTGCGTTTAACCTAGCTGCAGCTTGTTTAAATTCTTTAAAAAACGCAAATTGCGTTTATATAATTAAATAAACTGTCCAAAAGAATTCTTTAAATGGTCCTCATATCCACACCATTCTCCGGATCGTCACCAAAAGTTGATCATTTCTACATCGGACCATGAAAAGATATTCTGAAAAATTTCATTTCGATCCATTTATAACTGGGACGTAAGGACTTTAAATAGATCAAAATCACACCCGAGATGCAGAAATATCAAAATTTATTTTAAAAAAGATACACATTTACATCTCAAAATTCGTCACCAAAATTTAATCATTTCTTTATTGGATCATAACAAATTATTATGGAAATTTTTATTTACACCCATCGATAAATGGTTGGAGATAATAAGGTCTGGGAAGTTTATTTAAATGACCTTCAAATATGCACCCAAAACTGGAGCGTCACAAAGTTTATAATTTCTGTAATTATTATAGAAAATTTCGCTTTGACCCATTGATTAGGTTTTTGAGATACTGTATCTAGGTCTGACGTCAGACATTTAAATGACCCTCAAATAAAATAATAATAGGATTAATGATGATGATGATTATGATGATGGTGATGTCGACGATGATAATGGGGATGCTAAGAGGATTATTGATTGAGGCTGCTTACTCTATATTCAACGATCAGTTTTAATATTTTTTTATTTGAATTCATCATGTGCTAGGTACAAGTCCTTCAAACAAAATATATTTTCCTTTTGTACATTAAAATAATGAGATATACTTACGTAATATCGAAGATATTACTCTCGAATGAATATTCATATCTGCCTACACCGGTTGCCCAGTCTTCTTTCGTCGCTTCTCCTGCGTCACTGAAATCTGTACAGTTGAATGCCATATCCGTGATAATCTTGCTGCTACACTGTTCGCAAAGTAGGTAACCCTCTCCCGTCAACTCTTGACCTGGTCTCTCACATCGGAATCCAGATGCAGGTGCGTATGAACGTCTCCAGGAAACCCTCCAAGACAGTAGTACCTACCCACCGAACACACGAACAAATCCGATGATATTTAAAAAATAATGTATTAACACAGTCATACAGACAGTTTGACCAGTGCTTGTATGCAGTGGTGTGTAACACCATTGGTTAAAGCCAGGGGCCAAGGATAAATCGACATTTTTTTCTCGGATCATGGCCTCAAATCAGCTAAACCGGGCCCTTTAAGACGGGTACTTACTGAGCCCCGGCCGCCCGACTGTCGTTAACCGATGCGATTCTATGAAGAACGCAGCGCCACGTCGCGCGCGCAACGGATCGTTTTTAATGACGATCCATTCAGACTGCCACCGAAAATCAGCAGACGGCGTCGCGTCGTCTAGCGCTCACAGGGAGTGGAGTTGAATTCGTCATACGGCGGTCGTAGGACGCAGTGGATGCTCGGTTTTAAAGAGCAAGAAGTGTAATAATGTAGAAGTGGTTGGCGCATCGGTTGTGGCTTGGACTCCCAACCTTGAGGTCGGGGGTTCGAAACTCTGGCTGTGCAAGTCGCTTGTGTCCTTGGGCAAGGCACTTTATCTACGGTTGCCTCTCTCCACCCAGGAGTACAAGTGGGTACCTGGTAGGTTCCAACACTGCGCTGATTACTAGCTGCAATATTATGGAGATATAATTTAATTTAATAATTTCGTTCAGTGTTCAATGTGATCCATATGTGTTTGATCCAATGACCGGGGTAATAATGTGAAGCGCTTAGAGGCTTTGTTAAGGCATTAAGCGCTATATAAGAACGACATATTATTATTATTATTAATAAAATACCAAAATACAAAACCATCAACAATGCCGTACCCTACCGTAGCCTTACGCAACCGGGTTAGTAGGCCCCGAAGATGCCGCTCTTATAGCCTGGAGCCCCAAGCCTATTTTTCATTACACCCTAGTTAGAGGTGTTTCCAATAAAGAGATCGGGATTTCGATCCAAGATTCAATTTTTTTGCTTCTCCACCCAAGATATACCGAGAGTAGTTTGATGAAATACTCATGCTGCGCTGCATACGGATACGAATATAACCATGAATTTTTGAATACTGTATGTGGAACAACAATCAGTGATAAGGTACGGTACTGCACGCGCCTACAAGTACCGTATTATATGCGCTTTAGAAATGTATGAATTATTAATATGTATGGATATTGCACAATGTATAATATATATTGGAAATGAATGAAAGTGGAATGAGTACCGTGAGTGTAAAAGGACATGAAAAGAAAGTTTTGTTGACATCTGGGTTTTTTTTTTAACGCCAAAACTAATCTCATAAAGCTACAGATGATTACCTAAATTCTGTTTAAGTAAACTTTTCTGTTTTTTTCTATCTTGTTTTACCTTGTCGATTTTCTTTTGTGTTCAGGGCCATATCCAAGAAGGTTTTGCAAAATAGAACAACTGGGCTCAAGCGGTAGTATGTTTTTTTCTATGTGAATGTAACGATACATGTTAGCGATGTATGTAACTGACAGTGTACAGATGTAAAGATGCACGAATACTAAATTTAAAATGTGTAAACATTCAAGACGATTTAGTTATAGCAGAATAGTCGCTCAACGTGCCAGTCTCATAAAAAAAAATAGCATTGCCTATAGTGCAGTCGTTCTTTTTACTCGTATTATTCTTTTGTTGGAGGATATTTCCTATCTCAAACACACACCCCTTCGCCCAATTCGTGAGCGAAAATACTCCACTCGGCTTATATACAGAAGCACCCAGTACTTTATCGCCTGGCCCTGGCTCGCCGTCTCGCCACTGACTAGACATCTAACAGCTTCCCGCCGTAAACCTTGTAAAAAAATATAGGAAACTAATAGGAATCGTTCTTAATTTCAGAGATGTCTGAACCCATATGTTCAGGATGACAGCCGGGGCGCTGCCGTTTTTGCTGTTCACCCACTGGAAAGCGCTCACGATTCTAAGTTATCTCTAATCAATACTCATTAAAACTTCTCACCTTGTTCGGATTGGTTGGCGATACTGCCCACTTAATGGTTCCTCCGCGGTAGTGAGATGCCAGTGAGTTCGACAAGGCCAACCCCATGATGGTGACAAAGAGAAAAGACATGTTCTCTCGTGATTCGTGATATACGAAATGTTTGATGAAAATTCAGAATTACTAAGTTGTGCTCTGCTTAAACGACGAATATCGACGTGGCCTAAAAACCAAAGGCTTTTATAAACCAAAATGGAAACTCATGCAGAGGAGAAGTCAGTATTTAAGCCATTTTTCCTGTTTGCAACCAATTTATACTGGTATTGATTACATATTTTTCAATATCCTCTAAAGCTGAGTGGTTTCAATTTACAGTAAACATATCTCCTATACTAACGAATATTAGACATTGTATAACATAACCAACAGGGACTCTCTTTTATGCCAATTCAGGTCCTGTTTACCTTATTGTCGAAAAATATTGTTTATACTGTAATACCTGTATCTATAGGTTAATTAATTTACGTAGTTTTATACGATACATATGTCTACCTATAATATCATATTATTTCTAAACGTGGTAATAATTAATAAGGATGTATCTTTAAGCATATAAAATGTACCGTACCGATCAATGAAACCGGACCGGATCCTAACAGGCCACTCGTGGTTTCCTCAGAAATTATAAATATTACAAGTTAATGACCAGCCATACGCTTATCATAAACAAAGTTATATTTAGACCATATCTCCATGTTTATATCTATATAGGAGGCTATATCATAGATCCATTAACGCAGTGTTGATTTCTGTATTCAGTGTAAACATAGAGGTCAATCACCCCAATGACCACTACCCCCTACTCGCAATACAAGGCGGCATAAACAAATCAAAATAGACTAGTCATATAGGCCTATATTTTAGGGTTGCCAAAGTGCGAGTCAGCGAGTCATCCAGCGAGGCCCATGCAATTCATGCGAGCCATTGACGGTAATTTATGCGGGACGTGCCAACAATGCAAGTCATGCGAGGCACACAAAATTCCACAATATAAACACGTACAGTTTATAAAACAATTAAAATAGAATGAATTATCTAATTTTAACATAATTATTTTGATGTTAAAAAGACAATTTCCAGCTATCAAGATATCACTTCAACATAGTTACCAACCCGAGAGAATTGAAATGCGTGAATGCCGGCACCAGTTGCCTGGGGTAGGGGGTTCGCTAGGAGTGTTTTTTTGACAAGACAATACCGGGTACATAAAAGCCACGTATAATTTGAGTTTCAAAGTATGTTTAATTTGAGCACCCGAACTATGTAGGCCTACATAAACATTTCAATAATCAAACAAACAAAAAATGGATAGGCATAGTGATTAATTTTTGGTAAAGCGTCAGTAAAATTATTTACGTTACTGTACTTAACTGACTGCGTGCGTGTACTAACTGACAACTGCAATTTCAGTCACTGCATGACCGTTTTTATATTCTTAATAAAACCATTTTTTTTCTAGTTTTAAAAACATTTTCCACTGAATTCGTGATAATTCGTTATCCCATCTTGTGATCCATCATGTCTTAAAAAACAATAATTACACAGATTTATTCAAATAAATGCATCACTTTGAACAAACACCCCCCCCCCCCCCCCCAAACGAAAAAAAAGAAACCAAAGGTCATTTTGAATAAACGCCTAGACGTTTAAATTTTCTTACAATATAAGCATGGACGAATGAAATGGAAGCAACATCATTTTCAGCATTGAATTAATTATCAATGATTTACCCAGTTGAATTAAATTAATGCAGCTAATTAGGGATTTGAAAACCATGCAAAAACACTTTTATCATTAATTATGCATAGTAAACTACATTTACCAGTAAACGCTGGCTCCTCAAATACTCATCTGAAGTGACAATAAACGCCCCGGGATGCTTATTCGAATAAATGCGGCATTTAAAATTATTGCAAGTGCAAGTACGATTACTATCGTACGGGTTGCAGTGGTGCGTCAGCTCTTCTCCGGTAGGAGGTTAGTCCCCCGACAGGTGGACTAGTACCCCCGATATCCTTTTTAAATAAATTCCATAATTAACACAAAATTCCTCCCAACCCCCCCCCCCCCTTGTCGGGGAGCTTAAACCCCTCATCCGGGAATTCCAAGTTGTGGTTATGGTCCTCAGAAGTATAGAATAACCCCATACTATTTTAATATCCTATGCATTTATTATTTATTTATTAATCTATCATAATAAGTCTAAGAACAAAAACATCAATTATTATCAAACGTGATTAAACATGCAGGTGGGTACGACTCGGCCATTCAGATTTCATCCCTCTTCTTCGTCGGTCGCCCTCTCCTGATCCTGTTGGTATCGAGGTTGGCGAGGCGTCGTCGCGACTCCTTAGACTCTTCCATGGATATGATCGGGCCGTGTTAAGTTCTGAAGTCACTTTTTGATGGAAGGAAATGTTTTGGTTTTAGTATTACTCTGTGAGAAGGTCATATGAATATCATAATTTATGATAAAATATTGTCAAAACGTTTCTTAAATGTTGAATCATCAAAAAAGAAGTAAAATACACCGAGTATATAATCATTGTTATCATAATAAGTGAAATACGGTACTCAAGACTTTGTTGTGCTTTCCGAAAGTAGACAAATATTTCAAACACAATAATAAAAAAAACTTCAATGATAAATTACACCGAGTATATTACATTAACTTGTAATATTGATTGATTCCTCAATTAATTTGTGTAGGCACATTTCCAAAAACACAGCTCCTCAACATATCACTTGCGCAATATAAAAAGGATTAGGAAGTACCTTTATAGGAAAGCAACTGACCAATTACTGATTCATGCATTTGTTATTTCACATCTTGACGTCCATTTATCGTCTTACACTGTTGCGGAATACATCTGCTGGGATTATTACGGGAAGTTTGAGCACATCACTCCGATATTACAAGAACTTCATTGGTTACATGTTTTTACTCATTACATTTAAAACACTGAAAGAAGGTCCAAAGTATCTACGTGAACTGCTGGTGTGATATGTACCATCTCGTACACTCCGCTCTGGTTCTGACAAACTTCTGCTTGTTGTCTATTGGGTGAGATCATTTGCGTTTGCTGCACCACGCCTTTGGAATAAACTGCCACCATTTAATATTCGTTCATCCCACTGAACTGCTTTGTTTAAAAGGGCTATTAAGACACATCTGTTGTCAGCTGTTTGTGCAGTTTCTTTTTTTCATTATTATATTTTTGAGCTGGCTCAGTTAAATTGTTTAGTTAGACACTCCCATTAGGCCGGCCCTGTGCCTCAATGTAAACGGTGCGGTGATGTGTGTGGTGTTTCAATTTCTGATAGTTTTAAGGTTCATTGTCCCCCACCCTTTTTTTGGAAAGTTAAAAAAAAAGAAAAAGAAGGAAAGAAAAAGAAAAAAATATTGATCACCCAAAACGCATCAGAGGTTATTTCCGGGCGTCTATAAAACAAGAAATTCGAGGGGTATGCCCCCAGACGACCCCCTCCCCTTTCAGACATCTCTGGATCCGCCTCTGGTTGTTATTATATATATATAATAATAATAATAATAATAATAATAATACTAATGGTTTTATTCGACTGCTTCATTTCGTTAAGTACGAATTTTCGTTGAGTATTATTTTCATTCGAGACTTGTTTTTAAAATAGACTTCGTTGACAACGAAAACTAACGTAACCAGAATGTGATAATCAGCGTTAAATCAAGGTAATAGACCTTTCCGGAGTGTCAATCAAACTTATCAACTGACTAATCAGAACAGCGCTAGGGATACGCGGGCGTCTCACAAACACACGTGTTGTCCCACAAACGCACGTGTTCGCGTATGTTTAACCAAAGATACTAGAAATACAAGATAGAGTTCTCGCATTGTAAAAATGAGGCGGAAGTCGTGC
>NW_022726430.1:0-755 GCF_011630105.1 Anneissia japonica
ATCAGGAGTGGGGGTGGTGGCAGTGGCCTACTAGGACTACAATTTATTTGAAGCGATCTTGGGCCAATCGTCTGTCACCCGAAGTTTTCATGATGATCGTCGATGATCAAGAACGTAACCATCTAGGCCCTAGGCTAGGCTTAGAATGCTCTGCTACGTATACTACTACCGCATAACAAGAAAGCAACCCACGCGGTGCATTCTTAAATTGTACACACAGTAACTACTGTACTGACGAACTAGGCCTAGCTTAGGCCTAATGTTTTTGTGGAAAGTTAGATAGTCGTTATGTACCCGACAGTCGACTGCCTTTATATCTTCACTTGTCTTCAATTTGTATTCAAAGGGTTGCTGCATAGCCAACTGTCGGGGATATGGTACCTTCATACGACTACTCCATAGAGATAATAATAAGAATACTAGAGCGCTAACCGCAATGTATTCGATGTTCGAACTGTGTGGGTACCATCCAAGATGGCTGCCATAGATTTAGCCAGTCAAATTTCGCTAAGCACCATCGTTTGCAATTGCGCCCTCAATTTACTCAGAGGGTTCAGTACAAAGATCTTATAAACACAAGATAGCGTTCTCCGCGATTTACGCGTAACAAATAGAAGCGTCGGTCAAGGTTCAAAAGTTTCCCATTTAGCAAGAGGGCGTCATTCATGCGCTATTACCGAAGAGAAAAAGTTGGAAAAAGTAATAAGTTTTGGAAGAGGGCGTTCTATCTGTTGCCATGGATCTGAGATGGTTCC
>NW_022726431.1:0-515 GCF_011630105.1 Anneissia japonica
TTTTGATGATAATACGCCAGGCTCTCACAAAATCCAAATTAAGAAATTTTTCTGTTTGTGAAATTGTCAAGGGTCTTCGTTTTATAGACACCATATAGACACCCTATATGGGTGTCTACAAAACGAAGACCGAAGACCCGAAAAACGAAGACCTCCAGTTATTTCTCAATTATCTTATTGAAAGTATTTCAAAATCATCATAAAACAGGTGCCAAGTACCTATTTCATTATTTTATCGGAATAAAATGAGGAATATCAAGAAATACTTAAGGGTCTTCGTTTTATAGACACCCTATGTGTGTCTACAAAACGAAGACCAGAAAAACGAAGACCCACTTTTTTTTTTCTTTCAATCGTGATAAAATAATGTTTTTAAATCACTTCATGCTATGTATATATGGTAATCGTCTTCTTAGCACATTGTTGCCTGAACCTGAGTCAATTGAATGGTTTACCCTTTATTCCAGTTCCAAAGCGACAACCAATGTTGTACGTCCACGGCTGGTGGCTGAGCG
>NW_022726432.1:0-1458 GCF_011630105.1 Anneissia japonica
AGCACATTTTGTCGGGGAATAAAGAAATAAAAAAAAGTATTTACATGTAATGTTCGTTTAGCCACCACATTGTTTTCATTGAACTATTTGTTATTATTATTATTATTATTATTATTATTATTATTAATATTATTATTATTATTAATAATAGTAGTTCAATGAGACTAGTTAAAAATAATTTGCGTTCTGTTATGACAAATGCTCGTTTGTATAGCCTCATGATGCTTGAAATACATCGTGATTGGTGAAGCAACCTCGATCATGACAGCGTGGTTGACAGATTTCATGCAAAATTTCCAAAATGTAGAATTTCACTTTCAAAAATTAGGATTTGAAAATAAATTAGATGGTTACATTGCATACGTTTTGTTTCTTGTTTAATTCAAAATATTTTGGTTTTGGAAGCTGATTTCGACATTAGAAAATATAGCCTACATGAAGTCATATTAAAGTAACTCGATGCCTATCAAAATAATAAAAATTCGCCATAATTCGTCAAATATCCGTGGCTTCCAGGGGGTGAAGCCCCCTGAACCCCCACCGGGGCCCTGGCCCCCAGCCGAGTGGCGATTCGCTCCACTAGCCCCTCGTCGGGGCCTTTAGCTCCTCCGTCGGGGAGGTCCTGGCACCATCACTGATTAGGCTTATAGATAGAATACCCGATCGGCAGTGGAGGTCCCGATTTGTGAAAAGAGCATGCGCACATACTCCTGGAAGCACTGCTTCCATTCCAGTGTTAAATTGGCTATTCTGACGCCACCACACAGTTGTCACAATAGCAAATTTAAGCGTTGTAGGGTATGCTCTGACTTCCATTGACTCACTGAATAAGTGTTTAGCTGATACCTACAATAATATCCTGCTGCAAACTGTAAAAAAAAACACGCGCCGCTTAAATCACGTACAGTGAAATTTCATCTCAATTCGCCATGGTTTAATGACAACATCAACAACTGCAGGAGAAAATGTCGCCTCCTTGAAAGAAGATGGCGAAAGTTCCGTTGTGAAGTTCACCGAGAAATCTACCGTGAACACAAGAAAATGTTATGTCATAAAATTAGAAGAGCCAAATCTAATTACTACATCTCACTTTTCCAGGAACATGCTAAGGATCAAAAGAAAATGTTTAAACTTACAGACAAACTTCTGTACAGACGTGCTCCTTCTCCACTTCCACAGACGGATACTGACCATATAATAGCAAACTGTTTCCATTCATTTTTCCATCCTAAGATACAAAAAAAAAATCCGTGAAGGATTCTCTGGAGTGCATGATCCATATTTACTCGATCATATACAAATATACCTGCTGTCCTCAACCAGTTTGAAGAGGTTTCAGTCGATAAGGTAAACACCATTGTTAGTACGGTAATTTTCCTTCAAAATCATGCGATCCCAGCTAACACAAAACGTTAAAAAAACGTTTTGAATTGGTTTTAGTTTGGGTTTCGTTTTTGT
>NW_022726433.1:0-716 GCF_011630105.1 Anneissia japonica
GTAGCACAGTGTTTCAAATGGGTAGCACGATGTGTTTTAAAATATAATATTACATAGCCTATGTAAATACGAGCACATGATTGGTCGAAATGGCATCACGTGACTAGCGCTACGAGGATCGGAAACGTTATATTTCCCCACAGGGAAATATAACTTTGAAAAGTGACCGGTCTCTGACGTCACATGGTTACACCCGCATTGCGCCCGTACTAGTCGAGCGCACGATCGATTGCTCACGAATTGTGAATGTGGAAAGCCTAGCGCTTCGAAAATAGCGTTAGCAAATACGTTTAAATTTCTCGACGAAGAGGAATTGGATAGAATTCTTGACGAAAAGGATTCTCGGTGTACAAAATTTGTTGTGAATTCATCCGTTAATGTAAGCCCACTCAGTGAATATTGTAAGGCCAAGAAATCATCAAATTAGGCCTAGGCCTACTTGCATTGAAAATTTCACGGCAACGGAGTTCAACGCGTTACGTTTCTCCAGTCATTCTGGCTGAGGTAGGAGAGCAAACGGTGAATTGTAGGCTAACGATCAATGATAACGCTACGCTACGAACTACAGAAACATCTTTAAAAAGCGACGATAATATAAAGTATTTTGGCTATGTAATATAATATATATTATGTAAAAGTTAAATAAAAGTTAAATTCCGTATTCAACACAGGGAAGACTGTTTTATTCCAAATGTTTTATAATAAATTTACTGTAA
>NW_022726434.1:0-886 GCF_011630105.1 Anneissia japonica
AACATAGTGTTACTATTTAGAAGTTGTAGGTCTAATACTGTGTAATAAGACGCCTCAATAAAAAAATAAGGACCTCGAAAAAGAAACAAAAATTATAATATAAGCGCCGTCTGGTGCGTGTTTGGTCATTTTCGGTATGTAACTTTGTTGTTTAATTGGTAAATGTAAACACACATACGCATTTATTTAGCACAGGGGTGGTGTTAGTGAAGAGAGTCGGGGTAAGGGGCCTTCCCGTCTGGTGAGCTGCTCTTCCCCTATATATATATATATATATATATTTGGAGATTTTGGTCCTCCGTCGTGGATATCGAACCCACTTGTGAAAATACTGGCACCACCCCTGATTCAGCACGTTAAAAAATATCAACGCAACTAAGAGCCCACTACAAGAATGGCTTAATTTATGATGTCTGTTTTACTGATGTGTAAGCTAAATGAGAATAAATCGTTGCATTTATACTCAAATATCACACTATGAATGTTATGTAGTTTTGGGGGAAAAATGAAAGATCGAAATTAAATATAGTTGTCGTTGAATATCATAGTGTGTTGTCTATTTCGTTGCGTTTCGTATAACTTCAAGAAACTGATACCATATCACATTCACATTCACATTCATTCAAATTGATTTGTAAAAAGCACCTAGTTGGAAGTTCGTGTTGGGTGTTTTCTTAAACATATAAAAATAAAGGCCTACTCAAATCTGAAAATGATTGCACAATTTAAAAAAATAGCAAAATACACACAACCATTTATAACATTTTATTGAAATAGTGGACAGGGTGCATAAAATACCTTAAAACATCGCCTCTTTGAATAAAACATATCGCATTTATAATAAGCAGCATTGAAGGTTGTGACGTGGTCAGTGGTCATGACTGTG
>NW_022726435.1:0-681 GCF_011630105.1 Anneissia japonica
TAAATGTCAACAAAAGCTGAGCTTGCTGTTTGTAGTTGATTCCACAATCAACTATTTAGGGGGTTTGTAGAGGGCGCCACAATTACCCAACGCAGACAATAAAGATTTCCACACGACTACCATTAAAACAATGGTTTATTTATTTGGTTTATCTCTGCTGATCTGGTGACTAAGCATAAAACAACAATATCTAATTAACATCAGTTAATTACATCATGTAAACAGTAATCATAAACATAATACATACAAAGTACAAGAATTGCAAGTGAATCGTCTTCAGAGATCATAATTCAGTATATTGTAGAAATGTATAAATTTACTGCAAAGAACCATCGGAATGAAAGTGGATTATTAAACATTATCAAACATTATAAGTGGATTATTAAACAATATAAGAGTTTCATTCAGTAATCGAGTACAATATTAATAAAGCAAAGCATGACTCATAACCATAATATAATAATAAGAACTGCAGTGTCAGTCAATATAATAGAGTACACTTACGAAACTATGGCGCAACTATCAAATAATAAGCAATAAGCACTCATCTGTCATCATAATGTTTTTAGGACTGTACATCATCTAATACATAAAACAAATCTGTTTGATAATATACTCAGTAGTTACACTGTTAGATACATGGGTATCATCAAATCATGAACCCATCGGCTTAAACAATAA
>NW_022726436.1:0-4774 GCF_011630105.1 Anneissia japonica
TAATTAAGAAACGCATACGCATTGCTCGAATCTTAAAGACCACACCCCTACTACTTTTTTGCATTCCAACAAATCCTCTTGCAGTTTTATACTCTTTGTTAATATCTATGTCTTGCACCCCCACCCCCACCCCCACTAAATCAATGATACAAAATTTTGTATCTTCTTTGGTAGGTTGCTGAGGGTTTGGTGTTTCTACATGAGAACAACATTGTCTATCGTGACCTGAAGCCCGATAACATCTTAATCTTCTCTCTCAATCTAGGAATGATGGTAAGTTTAAAGACCAAAAAACCTGCTTTGATACAGCACTTTTGCTAAAGCCACGAGCACTGGCAAATCTTCTCTGTACCTTACATATGTAACACAAAGTTTTTGCGCTGAATAAGGGTAACAGAGTACGCTGGCCTTATTTACAATGTTTGAAAGTCATTGTATATTGGCATATCTTGCAAAAACAATCCCTGAAAAACAAGTTGTGCTAAAAATTCAATTTTGATTTGCTCATTTAATAGATCCGTGTAATCTATCATCTTTCAATAATTCATAGTTAAAAGCAAGTTCTCGTAATCTCGAAAGCCCCGATGAGGGTAGTATAATAGAGGCAGTAGAGCTAAAAAAGATCTGTTAATCAATTAACTATTAATCAATCAGCCGAGTGTTGCTAGAGCTCACTCATGAGGGCAGTATGATAGAGGCATTCAATCTAAAAAAGGATCTAGTAATCAATCAGCCTCACGAGGGCAGTATAATAGAGGCAGTAGAGCTAAAAAAGATCTGTTAATCAATTAACTATTAATCAATCAGCCGAGTGTTGCTAGAGCTCACTCATGAGGGCAGTATGATAGAGGCATTCAATCTAAAAAAGGATCTAGTAATCAATCAGCCACATGAGGGCAGTATAATAGAGGCAGTTGTGCTAAAAAAGATCTATTAATCAATCAACCAAGTTTTTCTACAGCTCCTCATATCGGAGCTAAAACAAGTTTTTTAATGATACCCCTATAACTACTACTAGTGAAAATTACTTAAGGTTATGGTTTTTTATATAAGTATCAGTGTATTCACACAAAGTATACATATATAGTTGTTTTTGTGTGAAGCTGGTCACACACTGCGTTGATTATCGTCGGCTGATGTATATCCCATTTAAAACACAAAGCGCTGAGGCGCGTACCACAGATAATTTTTAGGATAATCAGGTTCGAGTCCCACACAAGAACAACTTGCGACTTTTTTTCGCAATTGTTTTCAAACATACTGAGTATTCAGTATATTTCCACGTGAGGTAGGGAAAAATTACACCTATAGATAATTTTTAATGACAATTTGCTCAATCAACCATTGAAAATCAAGCAGAGTGTATTGTGCCAGTCGTACAACACAGGGTGTGTCATGGGTATTTCCATACCTATTTTGTCATCATCTGATGAGAACCTAGATTATCAACCTTGTCTGCTTTTTTAAACAGATTAACGCAAAGATCGCTGACTACGGTATATCCAAGTTTACAACACGTTACGGTTTGAAGTCCAGTGAAGGCACACCAGGCTACAGAGCACCAGAGGTCATCAGAGGAACAGCAACATACAACACTGAGGTGAGATATGTTTCATGATATTGGCTGATAATTTACATAGTCGCTATTTATTAAATAATTCATCAATTTGTGATAATGTTAAGATTGTCATTTTGTGATGCAAATATTTTCATTTATCATTTTGTATGTCGTTCAAACCTTAATACTGTCTCTTATACACATCTAGATGTGTATAAGAGACAGTATATATGAAAATTAAATAGGAATAATTAAAAATGTTAGTTGATGCTTAGATGTGTTTGAGAGTGGAGAAGGGTGTTAATGAGGAGAGGTACTATTATCATGACAGGTTGTGTTTATTCTTTTGTTATTTTTCTTATTTGTATTATTGTTTATACTTTTTGATTTTTATTATAGAAGTGATGTTTTTGCCTTACCTAACATGTTATCATAACAAATACTCAGTACACTCCCAAAGCACGTGGGAAAAAATTTGCAAGTGATTCGGGTGGGAATTGAAACCCATGACCTAGATAACTAGCCTGGTGCCATAACCACTAGACTATACCAGATGTTTATTCTTTTGTTATTTTTCTTATTGTTTGTACATGACAAGGTGATGTTTATTTTTAGGGTATATTTTCTGTTTATTTTTAATTATCGTTTATACATAACAAGTTGATGTTTGTTTTGGTATTTTTTTTATTTGCATTATTGTTTATACATGACAGGTTAATGTTTACTCCTTTGGTATATTTGTCCTAATTTGTATTATTGTTTGTCTGTTACAGGTCGATGTTTATTCTTTTGGGATTGTTCTGTATGAACTTGTCACTGGTGGCAAGAAACCATTTGAAGATCTTGACTTTCGCAATGAGCTAGATGATGCTGTTGTTAGGGTGAGTTTTAATTCTTTTATGTTGTCGTCTATTTACAAGTACATTTTGGTTCACCAACTTATTTCATATTTGGTGATCATGATAAATTAATGATCTTTTTTATGTTTGTTGATAATTGCCCTAATAAAAACCAGAAATCTCATTGCCTGAGCAATGAGTATGTTAAATCAAATATAATTATTTTACTTATAATCTGTAAATTATTTTTTAGCATGTCAATCATTTTAATTTTTTATAGATGATTTTTAATTGTTTTTTGTAGGTTATGTTTAGAGAGATTTCACTCTGGTGTCAGACTAACAGCCCATTATTCTTTCTAAACGTTCCTCTAACCTGTTGTTTTGTACTTTATCATATTGTCTTCTGTAATTATTTTATTGCTAGTGTGTCAAATATATAATATATAAATAAATAAATATTATTAACAGACTCTGGTAATTAATCATTTGATTTGTAAAACTCCCATATCATTGGCAGTGGTAAGCCAGATTTTGATTACAGTAAATGAGTATTTTGCAATTTGTATTGTTTCAGGGGCGTAAATTACCTCCTTTAACAGAAAGTGATGTTGCACCATGGCCAGAGTTGCAGGAACTTATTGATCTCTGTCTGGAACACATACCAGAGAATAGACCTACGGTAGGTTTAATGTCTAATGCCAGGCACTGTAGGAGGTGTGCTTATCTCTGAATTTAGCCTTACATTTGACTCTGTCTTTAGCTAGTAAGATCCTGTATCAAGACCATAAAAGCAGGAAAAAGTAGGAAATTTGACGATGAAACACGGGGTTGTCTTTTACTCCCGTTATACAAAAATCATCAAAAAATCTTCTCAAACTCGGGGGTCGTCTTATACGCGGGTCGCCTTATACGCAAATATATCACGGTATCTATGACTGAAATGGGCTTCTTCATAAATTGTTTCTCAGATAAATGAATTCTAACATGATTTATGAGCTAACAATGTAAGTAAAAAGTACAGTATGCAGTGGTGGCTCCAGTGGGTGTGAATATCAAATTCTTATTTGAATGTTTAATAGAAATCAATCCACTGGGCAACTCTGTGGCAAATATACATCAGTAATAATTAACTTTGGTAGAAACAATAGTCGGGTTGTACCCAAGAATTGGCTCTGAGGAACTACGGTATATGTTTTTGATACCTTTTTCATTCTCTGAATATTAACATAAATCTTCTATTTGTTATTTTAGTCGGAACAAGCATATCAGCGTTTAAGTGCACCTGAGTTGTTGTGTCTGCGAAATACATTTCCACTCTTCAAAGGAGTATCTGTAGAATGTACTACAGTTAGAGTGAGTTTGATTTTTTTAAATTTGTTAGTGTCAAAGTGCAATGCTCCAATGATCCCAAGTTCGGAGATCTGGTTAAACGAGCTTTCTTAAAGCCCTGCCCATACTATCAAATTTAATTGATAATATGCCTAAATATGGTATTGATGACATCACATCACTACCATAAATAGGCATATTATGACTATATATCGGCCTAGAACACTTTTTTGTCAAAGAAAATTTGGTAATCTTGACGGCTGAGCTTCACACATCTAAATATTTTGCTGATCGTGTTTATACCAATGCCAACTAAATATCATGGATTTAGGGAGGCCTACTTACCTGGAGATTTTCACTTGCACGTGGAACTGTGACACCATCCTAATTTCCAGCAGGCACCTGTGACTTGCGGGAATCTTGGGCAGTGGTGGCACCAGGGGGGCAGGGCCATCAGCCCAGGACCCCCCGTCACCCGACTTGGACTTGGGATACCCGACATTCTCAGTTGGCTAAATTAAAAAATTTCTCTGTGACAGATATGTCAGATGTCAGATATGCTTAGAGTCTTTGTTCAGTTCTATCAAAATACAAGAGCGACTGATCACCGGTCCGCGCATTCTTCCACGCTTAAATACGGTACAAGCACAAGTTATTATATTGGGTTTTTGAAAGAGCTAATAAGATAATTAGTTTATTTGTACAAAAAAGATTATTATTTTGAATGTTAATTTGTATAAAATTAGAATATCTTAAAATTGTAAAAAAAAAAAAAAATTCTTAAAATTGGAAAAAAATCAAATTTCTTAAAATTGGAAAATACCAAGACGCGATTCGAACTCACAACCTTTTGAACACATATTTAAAAGACCACACCATCTATGCGATATGACCTATTAGTGGTAATGGCAGTAATGTACAATCCTTGCTGAAACCCCTGCTTTGTTTTGTAGGTGTAGGTGGCACCCTGGGGTCCAACTTAAAAAAAGGGCGATGAACGTTTGTTGGAAATCATCTTTAGTTTATGTGTACAAAATTGGTGACGC
>NW_022726437.1:0-841 GCF_011630105.1 Anneissia japonica
TCTTTAGATAGTCTTAGCTTAATAGTGAAGTTACAGTTTTTCAAGTATGTACTGAAAAAAAAAAGTTCTAGAAGTTAAAAAAACTGGGTGATAATTATGACGGTTTTAAAAGGGAAATCCAAGAAAAAATATAATCTCGCCAATGAAGAAAAATAAGTTCACAAAAATTCAGGTTAAAGGTTGGAAATCACAAAGGTGATCCACTTATGCTACACAGAAGGCTGGAAACTAATGATGTTGATAAGCATTTACAGTATTTAATATCGATTATAAAACCAATTGATTGAGACACTAACCTGGAATTTGGTCGATGTCCCTTTGATCTGGATTTTGCCTTCCTCCCCCCATGTTTGCAACAATAATCAAAATCCGAATAAGTAAGGTTCTGATTAAAGCTTACTCCATTCTTCAGCCGACATGTTTTTTGAGCATATTTAAGAGATCTGGATGATCGAATGTAAAGATTGACAAAAATTTTTCTTTCATACGCCCTTATAAAACTTTCAACTTCCTTCAGGCTTGAGAATTTTACCCCTATCAAATCTTTTGGTGGTGGTGGATTCGCCATTTTCAAAGATCAGACACATTCTGGAAATAAATAATAAATTGATGTTAAGACTAAGCTATGAGCAAAAATTCGCGATTCCCGCGAATAATTTCGCTTATCTAATTAGGCCTAGTTCTGTCCTGCCTGGGTAGGTGTGCGCTGCCAGTGACGTTGTAGTAGTCTAGGCCTAGGATGGAGACAGCCTCCCGACTCAAGCCGAATTCCATTATGATAACCTAGGTCTGGCCCTACCTTTTTTGTACAGGCCTATGAGATGACCCTATCCTACTTACA
>NW_022726438.1:0-893 GCF_011630105.1 Anneissia japonica
GGTGATATTAGTGACGTTTATTACTGGACTGATAGTCAAACTGTTCTGAAGTATATACAGAACACGTCAAGAAGATTTAAGATATTCGTGGCAAACAGAGTTGCTGTTATCCTTAACCTTTCAAAGCCATCTCAGTGGATGTACGTTAGAACAAGCAACAATCCTGCCGACGAAGCTTCGAGAGGTCAGAAAATTGAGGACTTCTTAAGAAACACAAGATGGAAAGATGGTCCTGAGTACCTTAACCAGTCAAGTAAACAGTGGCAAAATCTACAGGGAATTAGACTCTTACCTTGCATTGATGAAGATGATCCAGAACTTAAGAGGGTGTCAAATGCAGTAGTAGCTGAAACAGGTCAATGTTGTTTTCTAGATGACCTGATTACTAAATACTCTGCCTATAGCAAGTTAAAGAGGATTGTAGGCTGGGTGCTTGTGGCTATCGAGAGACTACGGAAAAACAGGACTTGCATTCGTCCAACATTGGAACATCTGAAAACTGCAGAGAAGATTATATTGGCTCATGAACAACAAAGATACTTTGAACAAGAGTTGAAAGTGTTGAAACTTGGTGATTTTGAAGCCACTGCCAAAGTGATGAGGAATAGCCCTCTTAAAAGGCTTGATCCCATGTTGATGGACGATTTGATTACAGTTGGAGGAAGACTAAGACGGGCAGCCCTCCCTGAAGAAAGGAAGCACCAAGTGATCGTCCCAAAGAGGTCGGAAGTAGCCAAGCTGCTCGTCCTCGAAGCTCATAAGAGTGTTGGGCACATGGGTAGAGGTGCTATACTAATGGACTTGTGGCAAAGGTATTGGGTACTTGGTGTTGGTGCGCTGATTAAGAATGTTGTCAGTAAATGTGTTGTTTGCAGAAGGTACAACGCTAAAGC
>NW_022726440.1:0-982 GCF_011630105.1 Anneissia japonica
CTATCTACACCTGAACATGTGACATGTCTATTATGGTCGTGATGACAGCATACAACAGTTTTTTTTGTCAAAGAAAATTTGATAATCTGGACTGAGCTTAGGTGAGGTTACAAGATTATGACCAAGGTAAATTAAACAAAAACTAAATATATTTATTTTTTTTCTGGCGAAATTTGTGCATTACTCATCAGTGGATTAAGTCAACACTGGCAGGTTTCTGCTGTTGGCCTCACCTCACAACAAGTATCACGAGAATGTTGATGTTTACCTATTCGGTTCAATATAAGGAATACCTAATATTGCAATAAATAAAAAAGTCAATGGCTAAAAATAACTTTTAATTAAAATGTGACACACTTGAAAAATTTTGGAGCAGATTTATTGTAGTTTCTTTTTTATTTCATTACAATATACGCGTTACAACCAGCGTAGACGTACAGTTCTCGAGAGGGTGGGGGCACCTATGTACACATGACATAGGCCTAGAATAGAAGCAATACGGTATTTGTTGTAAAGGGCTAGGGGTACACTAGTCGTATGACAAAAATAATAATGAATACCTAATACCGTACTACAATAAAGAGGTCGTCGGATAGGCCTGGCTAAAAACAACTTTTAATTAAAATGTGACCAAAGACTTTTGATGTGACAAATACATTTTGGAGAACCTTTATTGTAGTTTCAGTTTTTTTCATTACTGTATTGATGTGTTAAAACCCATAATACATTATGGGTATTGTTGGGGTTTCAATCCCTCGCTGTACATTTCACTTGTGTCCTTGAGCAAGGCACTTTATCTGCGTTGCTTCTCTCCACTCAAGTTTAACTGGGTACCTAGTGGGATTGCCTGCTACTGCGCCAATGTGGTAGGAACACTTACAAATATTGACCCAATGACCAGGGAAAACAAAGCGTTTTTTAACTCAAAGAAAAGGCGCTATATAAATATCTCTATAACATATAACCACCATTATTGTCAACC
>NW_022726441.1:0-567 GCF_011630105.1 Anneissia japonica
TATATATAATTATATGGATTGTATTATTAGCGCCCCTATACATATATATTCGTATTTCCTTATTCGCTAAGAACATGTTGGTCAGGTTTTAAAAAAAATGTTTCTTTGTATCAGTTTAAATGGTTTTCTTTCAGTTGTCTATAATGAAGGTATTCCGTTTAATTTTGTTATTTGCTAGTAAGCTTCTAAGTTTCATTATTAATTGATTTTCCATTACATTGTGTATCTGGAATCACGGATCATATAGATCATCGCCGGCGGCTACTGATTGTTGATCAGTAAGCGTATCGTGGCACCCTGTGAACAATGCTTTTGCGTTTTTATCTAACACCAACTTGCATGGCTATACAATAGAGGAATTAGTTTAGATTTACCTGGAGTATTCAAATTATAATGTAACCAATAAGTGCATAGGCTTCAACAATTATATTCAATGCAATACATTTTCAGTACGTATTATCCATGGCAAAATAATTATTGTAGAACAAGTACTACACCCTTTTTTTATAAATTATTTAATAAATTGCAGCAAGTAGACTCATTTAGAATGGAATATTTGCGTATGTT
>NW_022726442.1:0-1105 GCF_011630105.1 Anneissia japonica
TAAGTGTAAATTAAATTGTACGAATAGTAAGTTTGTCGAAACGCGACGTTATTTGTATAGGCATATGAGGCCTATTGTATTTCCATAGATAATTCATAACATATTGTGTCATGTGCATTCATAGAACATGTTCTAAGCCTATTTAATTAATTGCTTGTTAATATTTCTCAATACTGCACGTCGTGTAGATATAATTACAGTTATCGTTGTTATTCCTTGTACATATGCCTATTCGTGTTTCCTGCACTTTATTTATTCATGGAGGAATAAGCAACTTAATTGCATTTTGAACAATATATCATTTTCGCAGTATACCTACATTTGTCTATTCCCATGATTTAAAAAAATCTTACGAATTGCAATTTGGTCAATGCTACCACATTATGTGTCCAGATATATCATTTTTAACCTGGATGCTTTTTTCTGTGCCCACTCTTTAGCATCATGTAGGTCTGTTCAAGCACTTTTAAAGTGTTTGAACAGACGTCTACACCTGTCTCTTATACACATCTAGATGTGTATCTTCCTATTAGTATTATATGGGAGAGTACCTCATGAACATTATTCACACACCCTCGAGCCTGCTATGGGGATATATTCATAACACAAAACTTAGAATATGGAATATAGTGTCCGCTGGGAGCAAATATGTCAATATAGATAAATTTAGTAAATGTACGATGTACAATATATATTGTACTACATATTTTCATAACAATAACTCAGTTATATTTAGATGCCTTAAGTTTCACAATTTACTCACCTTGGCCCAAAACATATAGGACAGAGGTGGGTATATCTCTAGTCCCCACTAACTTTAAATCTTTTAGACAGGATGGGGAGGAGTGGCTATACAGGTTTGCCAGCTTGTGTTTCCAGGCATCAACAGGTACCATATTTCCAACATAGACTCTATCTCCGTGCTAATTTTATTTCCTTGAGGGGAGAGGCTAGCGGCTCTAAATTACAAAGCGGCTCTACAAATTGTCAGCATTTATTTCCAGGCATTCAGAGTTTCAAAAAAGTTGTTCAACAACAATGATGAGGCTGATAGTGGATGCTCTCTACTAACTTTTACAACTAAATTTGTTTAATTTTTCCCCCA
>NW_022726443.1:0-1427 GCF_011630105.1 Anneissia japonica
AACATTAAAAATAAAATAGTAGCAATAATAATAATAATAATAATAATAATAATAATAATAATAATGATAATAATAATAATAATAATATACGGTAATAATAATAACAGTGCTAGAATAATACTATAATAATGAATAATAATTGTTTGATTAATGAGATGAATCAGCATATATTAAATCAACTTGCGTCTATGCAAAACCTGGTTTTTTTTTAAAATATAGATGTTATCTATTTTATTCTGTTTAAAAAAATAATCTTATAAATTATAAGTTTATTTTCTATGATAATTTTATCCACATAATTCATGATTTCAATGTTAGTATGGTTGATAAATAAAATATACGGTAAAATAAAAATAAAAATAATAATAATAATTAAGGTGCTCGAATAATGCTTTAATAAAGAATTAATGGTACTTCAATAATACTTCAATAGGCCTATTTTCGATAGTGTGATTAATGAGATATTTGTTGATTAATTTATAGAAATATATACTGTAATAGGTATAGGCCTATACCATTAATAATTAAATCAACTTACGTCTACAGATGTAAAATCTGTTTTTTTTTCTTTCAATCAAACGTTACCTATTTTATTCTGTTTAAAAAAATAATCTTATAAATTACCGTACATTATAAAGTTTTATTGTAAATTATATGAGAATTTAATCCACATAATTTATGTTTTCAATTATTTAAGCATTTAAACAATTCAGTGGGCCTAACGCTGGATGTAAATGAATAGTACTTCAATAATATTTCAATAGGCCTATTTTCGATAGTGTGATAGATTAATGAGATATTTGTTGATTAATTTATAGAAATATATAATAGGTATAGGCCTATACCATTAATAATTAAATCAACTTACGTCTATAGATGTAAAATCTGGTTTTTTTTCAATGAAATGTTACCTATTTTATTCTGTTAAAAAAAATAATCTTATAAATTACCGTACATTATAAAGTTTCATTGTAAATTATATGAGAATTTAATCCACATAATTTATGTTTTCAATTATTTAAGCATTTAAACAATTCAGTGGGCCTAACGCTGGATGTAAAACAAAACAAAAACAAAAATCAAAAGCATCGCCAAAGTGTTTTCATGTATGCAAATGCTAATACTATCGCGCGATTACCGTGTATTGGTAAGCAGAGCTCAGGATGGTTCACACGAGGTGAAGAATATCGGTCGAAATGCCGTGTAAATAAACTGCGATTATGTAAATAACTTTCACAAGAACTTCACGAATATGGTAAATGTATGATGAAATGGTTAACTGTTAAAACAAAATATAAGAAAACTGATTCTAGTATCACGATTACGGTTACCTCCTTAATTTCAGCTATGTAATTATTAGTTGAATGAATGAAAATTGAAATAAAAATTTATATATGGGATATATGTTTATGTATGTATATATAGAT
>NW_022726444.1:0-981 GCF_011630105.1 Anneissia japonica
CCTCATGGATACGAAGGTGTAATGGAGCCCGATAAGAATATGCCTATTATTTGTGGAATGACAGTTTCTACAGTAGACAACAGGATAATACCTATTTTGTTGATTAATCCAACTCGTGAGGAAATGCCCCTAGGTCAGTTTTACTCTGCTTGTGATAGGAAGGAGGATGAGTATTATATTAGTGAAGTGGTTACTTCAACTTCTAGTCCATCGACAGAACCTTCATCACATTTATTATTTGATATTCCCTCTAAAAACTTAAATAACAGAGGAAGAAAAAGATAAGGTCCTCAAACTACTAGTTGATTATCATGATATTTTCAGCAAAACAAACAGGGATTACGGTCGTACAGATTTAATCAAACACACCATAGATACTGGGAATAAGGCAACACGTTTATAGGACTTCTAAGATGAGATAGGAGATAAGGAGACAGTCTGATGAGTTATTAGATAAGGACATCATTGAGTCTAGTCATAGCCCACGGAGCTCACCTATAGTTATGGTTAAGAAAAGGATAACACCTTTCGTTTCTGTGTAGATTATAGGAAAATAATATGCATACAGTGTGGGACAGAAATTTGGACAGTTATTTAGATCCCGTTCTCTAACTGCCTAGTTTATGAAACTTGTTTTATGATCCTTAGCAAGGTAATTATACCTACTTCAATTTGACGCAAAACAGAAAACGCAGTACCTTATCAAATCACCATGGCAACGAAAAACATTTTGGTGGTGGGACGGAATGAACAAATTGGATAAAAATGAGACAACATGTTATCTTCTCAATTAATTCAAACTTTAAAATTGTACTGTAAATTTAAATACATACTTTTGAGTAGCAACTATATGCTTCATCACCATAGGCTATATCAATAAATTTAAATAAAATTAAATAAAATGGTCAGGGTAGCTGGATGGGAATTGGCGGGACGGAAATTTTTAAAATTACCCCAAATTCGATGCTTTCTTTAAAATAA
>NW_022726445.1:0-570 GCF_011630105.1 Anneissia japonica
TCGGCGTCATCGCCTCTGGTCACAAAGAAGTATCCATCGCTCGACGAAATGCAAGGTCTATCGCACCGTTGTTCTCGCCAATCTTTTGTATGAAATAGAGACCTGTACAATGTATCAACGTCACATCAAAAAGCTGAATCAAGTACAACTTCGACATCTCCGTTTTACATCCTCGGCATCCGCTGGCAAGACAGGATCTCAAACATCAAGGTTCTTGAGCTAGCTGGCATGCCAAGTGTCACAAAGCTGATTGAGGAACGACAGCTCAGATGGATTGGTCATGTTACCAGGATGGAAGAACCGCGGTTGCCAAAAGCTGTGTTCTATGCAGAGTTCCAAGTGGGTGAGAGACGTCATGGAAGACCCAAACTTCGCTACAAAGACACACTTAAACTCTTAAGGTACATGGGAGGAAAAGGCAGCTAATCGCTCCCAATGGAAGCAGATTATCCACAGCGGCAGAAGATGCTCGTGTTGCTACAGCTATTGAGGCCCGCCTAAGGCGTCATGCCATCCCGCAATATGTTGCTGCAGATCCTACATTAGTATGCAATCGATATGGATGTGTTT
>NW_022726446.1:0-252 GCF_011630105.1 Anneissia japonica
ACACGTCACCTTCGCATTTGGGTTCTTCTTCTTCACCAACGTAAAGATCTCCCGTTCCCAAGATTAGTCCCTTCCGATTATCAGGTAATTGCTCGAAGGCGGATCCATCTCTTCTCCCTGTCTGCTATCGTCGAAGTCAAAAAACATCTTTACTTTCGAAGATATATACACGCCCAACGAGGCATTTGTCTTCACTCAGACACCATGTCTTCCCTGTCTCTTATACACATCTAGATGTGTATAAGAGACAGG
>NW_022726446.1:258-713 GCF_011630105.1 Anneissia japonica
CTAAATACAGGGAAGTGGAGTTTTTGGAAACGCTGATCACGGACGAGGTGGCCAGAGAAATTTTCCGCGTGCAGTACGTGAGAACGTCCTGGAAGATAGGGGAAGACGGCACTCGTCAACATCGAGGATGGATATCGTTCGTGCGCGAAAAGAGTTTGCGGGATTGCAAGACCTTATTCGGGAGGGCGCACTTCGACATAACGAGAGGTTCCCTGTGGAAAACGGACTACCACTACGTAAAAGACGGCGACCCGACGATGGCGGGTGGACGCTTACCTCTTCGAAGAATCAACCGGAAGAAAAAGAACAGTGAATGAGACGAAATAAAAGAATTTGAAAAAAAAATAAATTTGTGTTAATTTTCTCTTATTTTATTTTAGTCAAAAATATATCACAAACACTACAACCTTGTCGGCTGACAAGTCCCTTCCGAACCGCACAGTCTTCGATCCGCA
>NW_022726447.1:0-515 GCF_011630105.1 Anneissia japonica
CAAATACGTCGGAGACGGTTTTCGGCAGTTCCAGAAGATCGTTTTCGATGAGCTGGTCCACGCTCTACGGACGATTCGGAGGCATCACCGGATCCGACACGTACTCGACGACCAGCTCCACCGATCCTTTGCTGCCGGCCGACGGACCGGAGAAACGGTCGAGTTCCAGAACCAGGCTCTTGCCCGTCATCAGAACGTAGTTCGATTGAGCGTGCAAGCTTTCCGCGACGGCGACCAGCGCTTCCAAGACCGGAAACGGAACGACGTAGTCCGTCTTGGTGCTCTTGAAGTCGTCCCTGTCGAAATGCTTCCTGTCGCAGACGAGCATCAACGAACGACCGCAATTTTTCAGCGCCTCGCCGACGGAATTCTCGAAGCGAGCGGCTTCGACGTCGTCGTCGTTCACGTGGCCCTTTCCCTCCACGTACCTGCGGCGGTCATCGAAATTCCCTCTCCTCCTTGACAGTAGCAACGCCGATCTTTCGCGATCGACGTTTCGGAAGTCGTCGAGGGAC
>NW_022726448.1:0-543 GCF_011630105.1 Anneissia japonica
GCACGAACGATTATCGGAATGCAGACATTTTGTTATTTTGCATCTTACGACAGACACACAATCCCGCACCGCAACACAAAATCAACAATTTCATAAATTTCATGATGATATCATGTCTTGAACGACGAAACAATACGGTTGGTACATCATTTACATGGGACAGCCGCAACATTTTCAGTTGAACAGGCTTATAGCTTTATACAAGGCTTACCCCCTAAAAGATAAAATATCTTAAGACTTAATATTTTTAATTTCGCGGTACTAATCAGTGTTCTTAAAGTCTATCTATTGTATTGGCCAGCATAAAAAAGATAAGATAGTTATCTAGATAAACAGGCCAATCATTTTACAGTTTTATAAGTATCTCTTATTTGCTCTCTGTTACCTTTATTTTTGATAAGACAGCCTATATAATAATGATTCATTATGTTTTCCAATATTTTTGCTGATGAAGGCCACAGGAGTGGCAGAAATTTTCAAGTTTCTAATAAATCAGTGTTCTTAAAGTCTACTATTGAAGCTGTTTCATTTTTTCTATATTTT
>NW_022726449.1:0-194 GCF_011630105.1 Anneissia japonica
TAATCGAATGCTCCAATTGTCGATACCAGTTCGGAACGACGATCTGCGACGGGTGTAGCTGCGGCAGGTCGGGTCCAGGTTCCTGATCTGTTATCGCGTTCGTCGACGTAACGACCGCGCTGGTTGTTGCAGTCGCTGCCGCAGCAGCAGCAGCATCCCTCTGGGAGTTGAGATCCGCCAGAGAACTTCGCAGA
>NW_022726449.1:235-644 GCF_011630105.1 Anneissia japonica
CCCTGTACGCGATGCGATCGGAGTCGTTCTCCACGAAGTCTTCCACGCGAAAATTTTCGGCAAAGAATTTGCAAAGTTCCATTTGCGTGACGACATGTTATATCCGAACGTCCGACGGAAATATGACACTGAGGTTGGCGCTGAATCGTCTGCCGATCCCCACCGCCTTCAGCAACGACGGCGGTGGAGACACGTCGGTCACGGAGGCCAGGTTCGAGGAACTTAGTCGCAAGCACGCCAAGGTGATAGACGAACTAAGGACGAGCAACGACGAGAACGCCAGACTTCACAAGCTCGTTCAAGATCTGACGGGCAAACTTAACTCGTTGAGCGACGAGAGGGAATCGCTGCGCAATAGACTCGATCGCGTCGCGGATCGCCGGTGGGAGGAGGACGAGGAACCGACGGA
>NW_022726450.1:0-1096 GCF_011630105.1 Anneissia japonica
CATTTTATAAGGACAGTCACCAGTCCTACATATATGAATATGATGACAGTAGAATAATGGGGTGTCAACGTTCAGTCCAGTAATATAACTGTGGTTGTTGCTGTCAATTCGAGATTGTGTTGTGTAGATAATTGAATAGTAAATGGTAAAAGCTTTTGGGTGTTGAAGAAGCAATTCAATGCAAGGAGCAAGCAAACGAAACTGAATGGCAACTCATTGATTTTACACTATATATACGTGCACACCACTGAATCCTTCCACAGTTGCGGTAAAGCCCTATAGTTCGTCAAAAGTACACCAGCACTGCAATGCATTTGGGTAGTTGCTAACTACCACGACTTCAAACGAGAGAGCTGTGCCTTCTTTTGGTTACGTCAAGAACGTATGGAAAGTCCTTTATAATTTTCCTCTGAATTACTAAATTATTATTCAACTCCATGGTAAACTTATATTACGATTTTGGTATCCTTTGCTATAAATGTATTGATTGTATTAAAAAATGATTTGATTTGGGTGGATATGGAAACTTCTTGGAAATTATACGTAAAGACCAAGGGCCGGATTTATCAAACTAGAAATCACCTTAAATTCGTCTTAAGTCCATTTTTTTGCGTAAGTCCGATTTATCAGTATGGCTTTGCTTTAAAATTGCTTAAAATTAATAAGTCGATTGTACGCATGCGCCATCTAAGACGACTTTTACATTAAGATTTTGCTAATATGGTTTAATAATGATGGTATATGTACTATGTTATGCAAAATTAATTGCGAAGAAGACATTAAATATGAGTTTATTTATTTGTGCTGCATTGAATTACGTAAAAGCCAGCGAATTCATTAAGTTTGAAAATGACCTAAACATGTAATTGTAAAGAGGTCTTGCAATCATTTAGCTCAGCCGACATTGATTTTAAGCTTCGTGTCACTCTTGGTGATTCTACTCACGCACATAATAATGATGTGCTTATTGCATTTGACAAATGTTGTAAGTCGTATGCGATAGCATGGAAGAAGGGCTCAGAACAAAAAAAAACAAATAAAAGTTACTAAAGTTAGAGTACTGTACATTCAATGTGTTTTTTTTTCTTCCCATTTT
>NW_022726451.1:0-832 GCF_011630105.1 Anneissia japonica
TTTGATCAATTCCGACGAAATTAGAATTAAAAAACACACAAATTTTTCGCGCGCTTCGCGCGCATCTTTTCTTGTTAAAGATTGAGCTTGCTCTCCTTTGCCTTTCTAAGTTATAACACATAGACCCAAACTCAAGAAAGAAAATTTAAGATAGATCGTTTTACCTAAAAGAAGGGCCTCAATGTGTAATGGTGTTGAAAGAATACCGTATGTTTGTAATAAATAAAGCAATAAGAAAAATGCTTATATTCAGTTTTAAAAAACGAGTGTGGCCATATATAACATAAGAGCATTTCTTGTTGAGGTAGGCCAATTTCCTCTAAAAATTGCACATTTTAGGGAGTTTTGATCAATTCCGACGAAATTTGAATTAAAAACACAAAAATTTTTCGCGCGCTTCGCGAGCATTTCTTAGGGTTAAAGCTTGTGCTTGCCCTTCTTTGCCTTCTAAGTTATTTAAAAACATAATAGTCAAAAACTTGACAAAGAAAATTTAAGATAGATCGTTTGACCTAAAAGAAGGGCCTCAATGTGTAATGATGGTGAAAGAATAGGCCTATGATTGTAATAAATAAAACCACGATGAAAATACTTATTATTATTTAGTTTCAAACACACGTGTGTGCCCTATATTAATAATAAAATAATCCCTATGTCGTATTGTTTTCTATATGGGGGTGGGGGTATCACACCAAGTCATAAATTACTAACCGGGAAAATTATTACCTTTGCGCCCCCCGACCCAAGACCCCTGTTACGCGCCTGCTTATAAGGTGCCTGAGCAACCCCCTTCAGAGGTTGAAAAAAATTAAAATGCATATTTTTAAATCTT
>NW_022726452.1:0-653 GCF_011630105.1 Anneissia japonica
TAAGTACTTTTCTGCTGATTTCATATTATAGGCCTAAGTGTTGCCATTGCTAATTATTGCTATAAGTTAGTTCTAATGCTACTGTAACTGAATCTTATGTAAATAAAAATAAAATTATAAAGAATGTACTATATATCATCGTTGGATGAAAACATGCCAACAACCCCTATTCAGGGGACAATTTCACGTTTTTGGTTAGTGTCCCCAGAATAGGGTACCCCTATTCAGGGACACCCCTATTAAGGGGACATTTTTTTTGAGTCCCGAAGGTGTACCGCTAATGCAGAAAATAGATCTTAGCCCAGATGTTGAAAATTACAGCGGATAAGGGGTACTTGCTAAATACAACGGGTTTAGTTGCGAGGGCGTGGCTTCGTATATTGACGTCATGCATAATTTTAGCTATACACTGCATTCGTTTTTCAGTTATCGTGCTCGACACAGAGTTGACCCTCTCTGTAATCACACATCATTGCAAAACACAGCAACTCATTCCTCCATGGTACAACCAATGTAAGAAAAAAAAATCGTCCTGCGTGATATTCTTTCCAAAATTAGGATCCCTGGAATATTATCAATTTATGGGTTTACACTGTTAATTCTGAGGAGTTATTGTAACTCCCCCTGTGGGGTAGTTATAACCCCCAAAGGGG
>NW_022726453.1:0-1549 GCF_011630105.1 Anneissia japonica
GTTTAACAGACCTACACCGGGAAAAAATAAATTCTCTAATCCGACAATATTCTCATAATGTTCTCATATTCGCTTAACTTTTCTGAAAAGTGCATTGCTTTCTTTAACGTGCACATAGGCCATATTGCACACAGGACAACCAATGGTTTAACTTATCCGAAAGATTGTGTGTAGGCCTACTTTTATATACTTGGAGAATAGTGGATAGAGCTAAAACCGGTATCAAATGTTAAAAATGGATCTTAATGGTCAGCACACACAGTGGCAACCGCCTTTTTAAAGATTGTCAAGGAGATCGGAAAGAAATAAAACTTTTGTTTTTCTTATTTAGCAAATGGTTTTGAATCACTCAGGCGGAGGAAAAAATGAGAATAAAATATTATTGGTGAAAGGAAACAGTGTAGTAATGTGATTGATAATTTGATAAATGCTTTAAATTTATATAATTAAAGCAGACATATAAATATCTTTTGTTAGGAGAATTCAAGGCCGCGACAGGTGAAATGAAAATAAATAAAATTTTATTCGGAAATCAGCATTTTTTTTCGTGGCGGCCCGTGCACTAATTGGCCAAAATAAAATTTAATTTTTATTCGAAATTTATTAAATCATCCAGTTTTCGTCGCCTTGTGGCTTTCAGTCTTGTATTTGGCGAAATCTATAAAAATTAAAAACTGCGCCCTACGGAAGAAATTAACCAAAATAACATTAAAGACTGTAATTTCTGAAAACAAACACATTTCTTTTAACTTAATTAATTTTGTACATCTAGCATATAAAAAAAGAATGATCACCTTAATAGGGCCGCCTAGGGCCCCCAGCGCGCGTGGTCCAGGGACCCCCGCATTTTAACGGATTAGAGGACTAATTTAATCAATTATAGTGCTTAATTTTACCAAGTCATGAACAATAAAGTATAGAAACATGTAAAGTAAAAAATATCTTTCCTTTTATTCAAACTTAGAGCTGAAAAGATTCATAACAAATAAAAGTTTAATAAATTAATTCAGCATTAATTTGTCAATCGAAGCTGACAGCTCTATCAGGTCTATTCGTATTTTCTATTTCGTATGTATACTGACGATGTCCAGGGTCCAAGCATTTAATAATTAATAACGCACAGAATTTATTATTTTATACTTGTAAACATAAACAAGAAAATATTCATTAAAAAGAATTACACATTATCTTATGGGGACAGGGACACGTGAACAAGTAGGGCCAACATTTAATAATTTTTATTTATTTATTTTGGTTTTTTTTAAATGTTTTTTTTAGCTAGCAACCCGGGCCCATGTTGGGCCCGCAGCCCTGGGTACTCCCCATCTGCCCCGGCCTCTCGGCACCACTGTCTACATGTATCAATTGATTTAGGTTGATACACTAACCTAGTATGTTAAAAATGATGTATTTAACAACTTAATAATTATATATTTTTCATTTGCATTTTCATATTGATATATTTTTATTTATTATTTATTTTTATTTTATGAGCAATGACTTTCCTCAATGTAATTTCCTTTTGGACAAATAAATTCGAATTGCATTG
>NW_022726454.1:0-545 GCF_011630105.1 Anneissia japonica
AATCTAGTAAGCTAATTATAATATTTTTTAATTTCATTTTTCTATTGAAGAATGACTGTCAGTCTTTTTTTTTTTTTTTTTTTTTTTGGAGCATTTGGATTCAATTCAATAGGTTCTGTACTCTGAAGGTGTACTTGACCTTATGAATATGACTGAGGGATCATTTTTCTTTGTTTTTTTATTTTTTTAATTTCTGTGTTTTTGAGAGAGTACATGACTTAAGCTGCAAGCTTCTCACCTCCCTGATGATCTAGTGTTTGCTGCCAGGAAATACAAGGTGTTGTGCCAGGGGCCCTCATCAGGGAGAGCTGGCTCCCCTGTTTGAGAGAAAAACCACAATTCGTAGAGAAAAAAAATATTTAATTTCTACATATTAGTAAATTCTAACTATTTATAAAATCGACTAAATAAGCCTTTGAAACCCCTAAATTGTCATATTTTTCATAGGATTCACCCCTTGGACCATTATCGAAACATTTTGAGCAACACCCGACCACTACCACTTTGCTCTCATCAGGGACATCGCCCCCCCCCCCCCCCCCCCC